>NW_019236598.1:105759-188455 GCF_002742605.1 Olea europaea var. sylvestris
CCTGGTAAGGTTTAACATGAAGAATGTTAAACCAATTGGGACACCAATTGGTAGTAACTTCAAACTAAGTAAGGTGACTTATCCTTCTAAGAAAGAAGACAGAGAAAGAATGGTTGAGATTTGTTACTGCTCTGTAGTTGGGAGCTGGATTGATGTCATGATTTGTACAAGGCTAGACATTGCTCATGCAATTGAGATGGTCAGCAAGTTTCTTGTTGATCTCGGTAAAGATCATTAGGAGGCAATGAAATGGGTCCTTAGATACTTGAGATGTACTTCAAAAATGTGCTTGACTTTTGAAGCAACTAAAGAAATGTTTTGGATGAAATGATTTCTTCAAGATTTAGGTTTGAAGTAAGATGAGTATATAGTTAATTGCGATAGTCATAGCACTTAAGACCCGAGTAAGAATGCTAGTTATCGTTTTCGGACGAAGCACGTTGATGTGAGATATAATTGGCTATGATAAATATTGGCGGAACAATTGATATAGTGAGAAAAGATTCTTACTGAGAGGAAACATCTGATATGATGACAAAGGTTGTGACTAGAGAAAAGTTTGAGCTTTATGCCAAACTGGCCTACATGGACTCTAACTAATCTATTAGAGAATAATCTCCTTCCTTAGTGGGTTGGAGGAGGAAATTGTTATCTGCGCTTGGTCGAGCCCATGAGGAAATTAAAGCCCAAATCCATTATATTTCTTGTAGGTCATATATGGGCCAATTAGTAAGAAACCGTGGCTGCACATTTAGAGAGAAATAGTTGGGGATTGTGATATGTTGCATATCACGTTCCAATTAATTTTCCTTACTTAACTTAAATGTGTCATTTTAAATAGTAATACGGCAAGTAAGGGTCATTTTTGCAGAAGATTGATTCAATTATGTTAATTGCGCACTAAAAAGTAAAATTAATAATAATAGACGAAATAGATTAAATGGGGGGGGGATTTGGTTTGTTGAACTAAGGAAAATGATAAATTTAAACTCGAAAAGACTTGAAATTTGAAATAAACAAAGTGGTTGTTGATTGAATGCGAGAAAATGTGTTTGGGGAATATTTCGTCACCACGAGAATGATTTTCATGTCAATTACAACAATAGATTTTCGTTCTCAAGATTAACAACAATTCGAGAATAATTTCAAGCTCAATTATCTCAATCTCTTCTTACATGTTAATCGAATAAAACAAGCTCTTTACTCAACCCTATTCATTAAACAACCTAGAACAAGCTCTCTATATTTAATTTAACAAACGCATTACGACAAAAGAGATGAATTGAATTAGGGTAAACTCGCAAGCTCGGTTTACAAACTTAAGTGTTAATCCACATATATTCAATTGAAAATTCTTCATAATCTATCGAAATGTAATTGCTACTAGGTTTTAGAATCAATAGCTATTACGTACTACTAATCCCAAAATAACATTATCGAAACAACTTAACTATTTAGTTGTACACCTAAACAATCAAGAAGAACAAAATAAATATTTAACAAAATGGATTAAACACATTAATCAAGAGAATTAGAAAGCATAAATTAATTGAAAATCATAACTCGGGTTTGAAATAATCCCCAATCACAAAATATAATTAGTTACCCATGAAATATTTACAAATAACTAAGAATTTCTTACAAAACATTGATGGAAAAAGTGAAAATAAAAACTTATTGATAAAGAGATAAATGGTTGAAAATCCTTTAATATCAATAGGTCATCTTCTCCAAGCTAATGCACCATCTCTATGTTCCAATCTTCCCCAAAATATCTTAGAAAATAAAGGTGAAAGGAAAAGGAAAAAGAAAAAAAACAATAGACAAGAGGAGGAAGAAGAAGAACCAGCTGCCCCCTCTTTGTTCCAAGAATGAATAAGTCTTGTGTTTAGTTGAATGTTTTAAACCAAAACCTAAAGGAAATTGCAGAATTGGTCCCTGGGATTTTTAAAAAAATGAAAAAAGGCCCAAGTGGCGCCTGAGCGCCACAGTTTCTGTTTTTGCTCGGGGCGCTGTGGCGCCCAGGTCGTTGAATTTTTTTTTTAAATCTTCTTTCGGCGACATCTTTGGTCGTCTTCTTCGTTTTCCATCATCTCTAGCTCGTTTCTCACATAAATTCTTTCAATTCATCGTTTAATCTCGAGTTTTAACCTACAAAATAAAAATAAGAAAATTAAGTAATAAATCGTTAATAAAACTTGCAAATATCTAAGTTTAATGGTTCCAATAAGCGTAACAAACCTGCATTTATCAGACTGCTACGTGACTAAAAACGATCGAGGTAGCTGGGTGTGAAAATTGTGGCTGCAAAATGGAAGAAAACAACAGAGATTGCTAGGGTGGAGAGAAAGAAAGGAAAAATGTTTTTTCGTTCAATTTTTGGGTGTAAATTTCACATAGGTATTTCTTTATACAATACAAATTAGAATTTTTCTAAGTGGTATGTTTTGGGTAATTGAGATAGGTATAATATTTAAAGTCAGTATCTCACAGGTTTTAACATATTGGTGGTTTGTATTGAGACTATTGTTCTCTTAGAAGTCAATCATTATTGTATTCTCAATTTTTTAAGAACCTAAGTTTTGGGCATAAACTTGTAATCTTTGTTTGTTATAATGGATTTGGTCGGAGTTGTCCTGTGATTTTTTTTCCTATACACTAGAGGGGTTTTCTATGTAAAATTTGGTGTTCTCATATGTTGTTACTTTCTCTTTTAGTATTCCTAAACTTGTCTGTTTGTTGTCTTTATTTGCTTGAAGTTGCTATTTAATTCTCTGCAGTAGAGGGATAACTGCGCAACATATGACATCTCTTTCTTGGTATTCCCAAAGTTTTTTCTTACCTTTTTTTGTTTGAAAATATATCCAAAAAAACACAACTCCACTAAAATTTCCGACATTTAATTTGATAAATTTTATGATTAGCTAACCCAAGATGACAGCTTATAATTTACAAGAATTTATGCTTATATACTTATAATGTGTTTTGATTTATCAATTTTGGCTATAAAGAGGTAGAACGGGTAAAGCCCACTTGACAAATGTTCCACGAAACTTTCACCAGATGAGTCATAAATATCAACATTATTATTATTATTATTATTATTATTATTATTATTATTATTATTATTATTATTATTATTATTATTATTATTTTAAATTAAAAAGGACATGTATAGACTTGTTTCTTCGTCGACGGACGTGACATGGTCCACCTTAACAGCCCTAGTTGTTCGTCGCAGAGGTGTATGACCTAACTTGAATAACATAAATTAAATTATTAGTTGCTAAGGTAGTAATAATTATCACAAAAAGAAAACTCCACTTGCTTGTTGATTCCTCCATCACTTAAAAAAAGAAGCTGATTATTGTAGTATTAGAGAAGATTCGAATGGGATTATGCCATTAATTAACATCCATTTGCCAACCATAAGATTTTGGATTCGTTTGACAAGACATCTACTTTTACTTCTACATAAAGTTACAGTAGATCAATATTCTGGTAAAGCTCTTATAACCAGGTAAAATACTTTCAGAAAATTATTCAAGCGTGTTCAAATTAATTTTTAATTTTAAAAGTAACTTATAACTTTTCGAAAACTCCACCAAAGAGATGTTTATACCATATAAACAGAGAGATTAAGGGAATGCAATTCCACTTCCATTACTAGTGCCGATCCTTAATCGTCAAAAAATATTTGACTTGTAGTGTCTTTTAAGTATAACAAATGTTATGGTTTTGTTGTCTTATAATTATTAATTATATGGTATATCTTTTCTAGCTTGTTGCACCCACACCTCACTTTGCTAAGTAAGAGTAGGCAATTTGGGTCCCACAATACTAGATATTTTGAATTTAAAGATGGAGGAGAGGAGGCATTTTTTTAGCTTCCACGTCTAGCAACAAAGAGTGAATAATGTCACGCGGTAAAGTGTAAATAAAGTGTACACTACAGTGTACATGTAGCAAGGTTCATACCGATTGAAATTTGCAATCTGTACACTAATTTTTGATACGTTGTTTGACACTTGCACTGATGTCAAGTGTCAATTGGATGGAAAAATTGTTTGAAATTTAAACTATCCAACAGGATAATGTCACGTGGCAAAGTATAAATTAAATTGTATGCCATAGTGTACATGTAGCAAGGTCCTTACAGACTGAACTTTGCTATTTGTACCTGAATTTTGACACGTTGTTTGACACTTGCATTGTTGTCAAGAGTCAATTGGATGGGAAAACTGTTTGAAATATAAACTGTCCAACATGGTAATGTCACGTGACAAAGTATAAACTAAAGTGTATACCATAGTTTACATGTAGCAAGGTCCTTTCCGATTGAACTTTGCTATTTTTACACTGATTTTCGACACGTTGTTTAACACTTGTACTGTTGTCAAGTGTCAATTGGATGTGAAAACTGTTTGATACATAAACTGTCCAACAGGGTAATGTCACGTGGCAAAGTGTAAACTAAAGTATAGACCATAGTTTACATGTAGCAAGGTCCTTATCGATTGAACTTTGCAATTTTTACACTGATTTTCGACACGTTGTTTGACACTTGCATTGTTGTCAAGTGTCAGTTAGACGGAAAAATTGTTTGAAATTTGAACTATCGAATAGGGTAATGTCACGTGACAAAGTGTAAACTAAAGTGTACACCATAGTGTACATGTAGCAAGGTTCTTACCGATTGAACTTTGCTATTTGTACACTTATTTTTTGACACGTTGTTTGAAACCTACATTGTTGTCGGGTGTCAATTAGATGGAAAAATTGTTTGAAATTTAAACTGTCCAGTAAGGTACTATCACGTGGCTAAGTGTACTAAAGTGTGTAGACCATAGTTTACTTGTCGCAAAGTTCTTACCGATTGAACTTTGGTATTCGTACACTTATTTTTGATACGTTGTTGGACACTTGCACTGTTATTGTCAGGTGTCAATTGGATGGAAAAACTGTTCAAAATTTAAACTGTCCGATAGGGTAATGTCGCGTGACAAAGTGTAAACTAAAGTGTACACCGTAGTGCACATGTCGCAAGGTTCTTACCGATTGAACATTCCTATTTGTACACTGATTTCTAACACGTTGTTTAACTCTTGCATTGTTGTCAAGTGTCAATAGGATGGGAAAATTGTTTAAAATTTAAACTATCCAACAAGGTAATGTCATGTGGAAAATCGTAAAATAAAGTGTAGACCATAGTGTATATGTGGCAAGGTTCTTACCGATTGAACTTTGCTATTTGTACACTGATTTTGGACACGTTGTTTGACACTTGCATTGTAGTCAAGTGTCAATTGGATCGGAAAACTATTTGAAATTTAAACTGTCAAATAGGGTAATGTCACATAGCAAAGTGTACACTATAGTGTATATGTAGCAAGGTCCTTACCGATTGAACTTTACTATTTGTACACTAATTTTTGACATGTTTTTTGACACTTGCATTGTTGTCAAGTGTCAATTGGATGGAAAAAATGTTTGAAATTTAAATTGTCCAGCAGGGTAATGTCACGTGGCAAGGTGTAACCTAAAGTATGTACACTGTAGTGTACATGTCGTAAGATTTTTACCTATTGAACTTTGCTATTTGTACACAGATTTGTGACACGTTGTTTGACACTTGCATTGTTGTTAAGTTTCAATTGGATGGGAAAACTGTTAAAAATTTAAACTATCCAACAGGGTAATGTCACGTGGCAAGGTGTAACCTAAAGTATGTACACTGTAGTGTACATGTCGCAAGGTTTTACCTATTGAACTTTGCTATTTGTACACAGATTTGTGACACGTTGTTTGACACTTGCATTGTTGTTAAATTTCAATTGGATGGGAAAACTGTTAAAAATTTAAACTATCCAACAGGGTAATGTCACGTGGCAAAGTGTAAACTAAAGTGTACACCATAGTGTACATGTAGCAATGTTCTTATCGATTGAACTTTACTATTTGTACACAGATTTTCGACACGTTGTTTGACACTTGCGTTGTTGTCAAATGTCAATTGGATGGAAAAATTGTTTGAAATTTAAACTGTCCAACATGGTACGTGGCCAAGTGTAAACTAAAGTGTACACCATAGCATACATGTAGTAAGGTCCTTATCGATTGAACTTTGCTATTTGTACATTGATTTTTGACACGTTGTTTGACACTTGCATTATTGTCAAGTGTTAATTGGATGGGAAAACTATTCGAAATTTAAACTGTCCAACAGGGTAACAACACGTGGCAAAGTGTAAACTAATTGTACACAATAGTGTACATGTAACAAGATTTTTACCGATTGAACTTTGCTGTTTGTACACTGATTTTTGACATGTTGTTTGACACTTGCATTGTTGTCAAGTGTCAATTGGACGGGAAAACTAATAGAAATTTAAACTGTCCAGCAGGGTATTGTCACGTAGCAAGGTGTAAACTAAGGTGTACACCATAGTGTACATGTCGCAAGGTTCTTACCGATTGAACTTTCCTATTTGTACACTGAATATTGACATGTTGTTTGAAACTTGCATTGTTGTCAAGTGTCAATTGGATTGAAAAACTATTTGAAATTTAAATTGTCTAATAGGATAATGTCACGTGACAAAGTGAAAACTAAAGTGTACACCATAGTGTACATGTCACAAGGTTCTTACCGATTGAACTTTCCTATTTGTACACAGATTTTCGACACATTTTTTGACACTTGCATTGTTGTCAAGTATCAATTGGATGGGAAAACTATTTGAAATTTAAACTGTCCAACAGGGTAATGCCACATGGCAAAGTGTAAACTAAAACGTACATGTGGCAAGGTTCTTACCGATTGAACTTTGCTATTTGTACACTGATTTTCGACACGTTGTTTGACACTTGCATTGTTGTCAAGTGTTAATTGGATGGAAAAACTGTTTGAAATTTAAACTGTCCAACTGGCTACGTGGCAAAGTGTAAACTAAAGTGTGCACCATAGTGTACATGTCGCAAGGTTATTACAGATTGAACTTTGCTGTTTGTACACAGATTTTCGACACGTTGTTTGACACTTGCATTGTTGTCAAGGGTCAATTGGATGGGAAAATTGTTTGAAATTTAAACTGTCCAACAGGGTACGTGGTAAAGTGTAAAATAAAGTGTACAACATAGTGTACATGTAGTAAGGTCCTTACCGATTGAACTTTGCTATTTGTACACTTATTTTTAACACGTTGTTTGACACTTGCATTGTTATCTTGTGTCAATTGGATGGAAAAACTGTTTGAAATTTGAACTGCCCAATAGGGTAATGTCACGTGGTAAAGTGTAAACTAAAGTATACACCATAGTGTACATGTAGCAAGGTTCTTATCGATTGAACTTTGCTATTTGTACACTTATGTTTGACACGTTGTTTGAAACCTGCATTGTTGTCAAGTGTCAATTAGATGGGAAAATTGTTTGAAATTTAAACTGTCCGCAAGGTAATGTCACGTGGCAAAGAATAAACTAAAGTGTGTAAACTATAGTGTACTTGTCGCAAGATTCTTATCGATTGAACTTTGGTATTCGTACACTGATTTTTGATGCGTTGTTTGACACTTGCACTATTGTCAAGTGTCAATTGAAAGGGAAAATTGGTTAAATTTAAACTGTTCGATAGGGTAATGTCGTGTGGCAAAGTGTAAAATAAAGTGTAGACCATAGTGTATATGTGGCAAGGTTCTTACCGATTGAAATTTGCTATTTGCACGCTGATTTTGGACACGTTGTTTAACACTTGCATTGTAGTCAAGTGTCAATTGGATGGGATAGCTATTTGAAATTTAAACTGTCAAATAGGGTAATGTCACGTGGCAAAGTGTACACCATAGTGTATATGTAGCAAGGTCCTTACCGATTGAACTTTGCTATTTATTAACTGATTTTTGGCACCTTCTTTTACACTTGCATTGTTGTCAAGTGTCAATTGGATGGGAAAACTATTCAAAATTTAAATTGTATAGTAGCTTAATGTCACGTGGCAGGGTGTAAACTAAAGTGTGCACACCATAGTGTACATTTCGCAAGGTTCTTACTGATTGCACTTTGCTATTTGTACACTGATTTTTGACATGTTGTTTGACACTTGCATTGTTGTCAAGTGTCAATTGGATGGAAAAACTGTTTGAAATTTGAACTGTCCCACAGGGTAATGTCACGTGGCAAAGTGTCACGTGGCAAAGTATAAAAATGTTCTTACCGATTGAACATTGCTATTTGTACACTTATTTTGGACACGTTGTTTGACACTTGCATTGTGGTCAAGTGTTATTTGGATAGAAAAATGTTTGAAATTTAAACTGTCCAATAGGGTAATGTCACGAGGCAAAGTGTAAACAATAGTGTACATGTAGCAAGATTCTTATCGATTGAACTTTGCCTTTTGTACACTGATTTTTGACACGTTATTTGAAACTCTCACATTGTTGTAAAGTGTCAATTGGACGGGAAAAATGTTTGAAATTTAAACTGTCCAACAGGGAGATTTTCACGTGGCAAGGTGTAAACTAAAGAGTGTACACCATAGTGTATGTGTCGCAAGGTTCTTATCGATTGAACTTTGCTATCTGTACACTAATTTTTGACATATTGTTTGACACTTGCATTGTCATCAAGTGTCAATTGAATGGGAAAACTGTTTGAAATTTGAACTGTCCAAGAGGGTAATGTTACATGGCAAAGTGTAAAATAAAGTATACACCATAGTGTACATGTTGCAAGGTTCTTACTGATTGAACTTTCCTATTTGTACACTGATTTTTGACACATTGTTTGACACTTGCATTGTTATCAAGTTTCAATTCAATGGGAAAACTATTTGAAATATAAACTGTCCAACAAGGTAATGTCACGTGACAAAGTGTAGACTAAAGTGTACACCATAGTGTACATGTGACAAGGTTCTTGCCTATTAAACTTTTCTATTTGTACACTGATTTTTGACATGCTATTTGACACTTGCATTGTTGTCAAGTGTCAACTGGATGGAAAAATTGTTTGAAATCTAAACTGTCCAACAGGATAATGTCACGTGATAAAGTGTAAACTAAAGTGTACACCATAGTGTACATCTCGCAAGGCTCTTACCGATTAAACTTTCCTATTTGTACACTGATTTTGGACATGTTGTTCGACACTTGCGTCGTTGTCAAATGTCAATTGAATGGGAAAACTGTTTGAAATTTAAACTGTCCAATAGGACAATGTCACGTGGGAAAGTTTAAACTAAAGTGTACACCATAGTGTACATGTAGCAAGGTTCATACCGATTGAACTTTGCTATTTGTACACTAATTTTTGACACGTTGTTTGACACTTGCATTGTTATCAAGTGTCAATTAGATGGGAAAACTACTTGAAATTTAAACTATCCAACAGGGCACGTGGCAAAGTGTAAACTAAAGTGTACACCATAGTGTACGTGTAGCAAGGTTCTTACCGATTGAACTTTGCTACTTGTACACTTATTTTTGACACGTTGTTTGACACTTGCATTGTTACCAAGTGTCAATTGGATGGGAAAATTATTTGAAATTTGAATTGTCCAACAGGGTAATGTCACGTGGCAAAGTGTAAACTAAAGTGTACACCGTAGTGTACATGTGGCAAGGTTGTTACCGATTGAACTTTACTATTTGTGCACTGATTTTCAACACTTTTTTTACACCTGCATTCTTGTCAAGTGTCAATTGGATGAGAAAATTGTTTGAAATTTAAACTGTCCACCAGGGTAATGACACGTGGTAAAGTGTAAACTAAAGTGTACACAATAGTGTACATTTAGTAAGTTTCTTACCGATTGAACTTTGCTATTTGTACACTGATTTTGGACACGTTGTTCGACACTTGCATTGCAGTCAAGGGTCAATTGGATGGGATAACTATTTGAAATTTAAACCGTCCGACAATGTAGTGTCACGTGATAAAGTGTAAACTAATGTGTATACAATAGTGTACATGTAGCAAAGTTCTTACCGATTGAACTTTGCCTTTTGTACACTGGTTTTTGACACGTTATTTGAAACTCTCACATTGTTGTTAAGTGTCAATTGGACGGGAAAAATGTTTGAAATTTAAATTGTCCAACAGGTTGTTGTCACATGGCAAGGTGTAAACTAAAGAATGTACTCCATAGTGTATGTGTCGCAAGGTTCTTACCGATTGAACTTTGCTTTGAAATTTAAACTGTCCAACAGGGTAATGACACTAGGCAAAGTGTAAACTAAAGTGTACACAATAGTGTACATGTAGCAAGGTTCTCACCGATTGAACTTTCCTATTTGTACACTGATTTTTTACACGTTTGACACTTACATTGTCATCAAGTGTCAACTGGATGGGAAAACTGCTTGAAATTTAAACTGTCCAACAGGGTAATGTCACGTGGCAAAGTGTCAACTAAAGTGTACACCATAGTGTACATGTATCAAGGTCCTTACCGATTGAACTTTGCTATTCGTACACTGATTTTTGACACGTTGTTTCACACTTTCATTGTAGTCAAGTGTCCATTGGAGGGAAAAATTGTTTGAAATTTAAACTGTACAATAGTGTAATGTTACGTGGCAAAGTGTAAGCTAAAGTGTACACCATAGTGCACATGTAGCAAAGTTCTTACCAATTGAACTTTGCTATTTGTAAACTAGTTTTGACACGTTGTTTGGCACTTACTTTGTTGTCAAGTGTCAATTGGATGAGAAAACAGCCTAAAATTTAAACTGTCCAATAGGATAATGTCAAGTGGCAAAGTGTAACCTAAAGTATACACCATAGTGTACATGTATCAAGGTCCTTACCGATTGAACTTTGCTATTTGTACACTGATTTTTGACACGTCGTTTCACACTTTCAATGTAGTCAAGTGTCAATTGGATGGAAGAACTGTTTGAAATTTAGACTGTCCAACAGTGTAATGTCACGTGAAAAAGTGGAAACTAAAGAATACACTATAGTGTACATGTAGCAAGGTCCTTACCGATTGAACTTTGCTATTTGTTCGCTGATTTTTGACACGTTGTTTGACACGTGTATTCCAGTCAAGTGTCAATTGGATGGAAAAACTGTTTGAAATTTAAAATGTCCTATAGTCTAATGTCAGGTGGCAAAGTGTAAACTAAAGAATACACCATAGTGTACATGTCGCAAGGTTCTTAACGATTGAACTTTACTATTTGTACACTGGTTTTAACACGTTGTTTGATACTTTTTTTGTAGTCTGGTGTCAACTGGATGGAAAAACTGCTTGAAATTTAAATTGTCCAACAGGATAATGTCACGTGGCAAAGTGTAAACTAAAGTGTACACCATAGTGTACATGTCGCAAGGATCTTACCGATTGAACTTTTTTATTTGTAGACAGATTTTGGACACGTTGTTTGACACTTGCATTGTTGTCAAGTGTCAATTGGATGGAAAAACTGTTTGAAATTTAAACTGTCCAATAGGGCAATGTCACGTGACAAAGTGTAAACTAAAGAGTACACCATAGTGTACATGTAGCAATGTTCTTACCGATTGAACTTCGCTATTTGTACACTGATTTTTGACACATTGTTTAACACTTGCATTGTTGTCAAGCGTCAATTGGATGGAAAAACTGTTTGAAATTTCAACAGTCCAACAGGGCACGTGGTAAAGTGTACACTATAGTTTACATGTTACAAGGTTCTTACCGATTGAATTTTGCTATTTGTACATTTATTTTTGACATGTTGTTTGACACTTGCAAGTGTCAATTGGATGGGAAAACTATTTAAAATTTAAACTGTCCAGCAGTGTAATGTCACGTGGCAAAGTATAAACTAAAGTGTACACCATAGTGTACATGTGGTAAGGTTCTTACCGATTGAACTTTACTATTTGTACACTGATTTTGGACAAGTTGTTTAACACTTGCATTGTAGTCAAGTGTCAATTAGATGTGAAAACTATTTGTAATTTAAACTGTACAACAGTGTAATATCACGTGGCAAAGTGTAAGCTAAAGTGTACACCATAGTGTACATGTAGCAATGTTCTTATCGATTGAACTTTGCTATTTGTACACTGATTTTGACACATTGTTTGACACTTGCTTTGTAGTCAAGTGTCCATTGGATGTGAAAACTGTTTGAAATTTAAACTTTTCAACATGGTAATGTCACGTGGCAAAGTGAAAACGAAAGTGCAGACCATTGTGCACTTGTAGCAAGGTCCTTACCGATTAAACTTTGCTATTTGTACACTAATTTTTGACACGTTGTTTGACACTTGCATTATTGTCAAGTGTCAATTGGATTGGAAATATGTTATAAATTTAAACTGTCAAACATGGTAATGACACATGGCAAAGTGTAAACTAAAGTGTACACCATATTGTACACGGAACAAGGTTCTTACCGATTGAACTTTCTATTTGTACACTATTTTTTGACACGTTATTTGACACTTGTATTGTTGTCAAGTGTCAATTAGATGGGAAAACTTTTTGAAATTTAAACTGTCCAGTAGGGTAATGTCACGTGGCAAAGTGCAAACTAAAGTGTGTACACCATAGTGTACATGTCGCAATTACCGATTGAACTTTCCTAATCGTACATAGATTTTTGACGCGTTGTTTGACTCTTGTATAGTTATCAAGTGTCAATTGGATGGAAAAACTGTTTGAAATTTAAACTGTCCAACAGGGCAATGTCACATGGCAAAGTGTAAACTAACGTGTACACCATAGTGTACATGTAGCAAGGTTCTTACCGATTGAACTTCGCTATTTGTACACTGATTTTTGACACGTTGTTTGACGCTTGCATTGTTGTCAAGTGTCAATTGGATGGAAAAATTGTTTGAAATTTAAACTGTCCAACAGGGCACGTGGCAAAGTGCGAATTAAAGTGTACACCATAGTGTACAAGTTGCAAAGTTCTTACCGATTGAATTTTGCTATTTGTACATTTATTTTTCACACGTTGTTTGACACTTGCATTGTTGTCAAGTGTCAATCGGATGGGAAAACTATTTGAAATTTAAACTGTCCAACAGGGTAATGTCTCATGGCAAAGTATAAATTAAAGTGTACACGGTAGTGTACATGTGGCAAGGTTTTTACTGATTGAACTTTGCTAATTGTACACTAATTTTTGACACGCTGTTTGACACTTGCATTGTTGTCAAGTGTCAATTAGATGGGAAAACTGTTTGAAATTCAAATTGTCCAATAGGGCAACGTCATGTGAAAAAGTGTAAATTAAAGTGTACTCCATAGTGTACACGTAGCAAAGGTTCTTACCAATTGAAATTGCTATTTGTACACTGATTTTTGACACGCTATTTGACATTTGCATTGTTGTCAAGTGTCAACTAGATGGGAAAACTGTTTGAAATTTATACTATCCAATAGGACACATGGTAAAGTGTAAACTAGAGTGTACACCATAGTGTATATGTAGCAAAGTTCTTACTGATCGAACTTTGCTATTTGTACACTGATTGTGACACGTTGTTTAACACTTTCATTGTTGTCAAGTGTCAATTGGATGAGAAAACTATTTGAAATTTAAACTGTCCAACAGGGTACGTAACAAAGTGTAAGCTAAAGTGTACACCATAGTGTACATGTAGCAAGGTTCTTACCGATTGAACTTTACTATTTGTACACTTATTTTTGACACGTTGTTTGACACTTGCATTGTTGTCAAGTGTCAATTGGATAGGAAAACTTTTTGAAATTTAAACTGTACAATAGGGTAGTGTCACGTGGCAAAGTGTAGACTAAAGTGTACACTATGGTGTACATGTCGCAAGGTTCTAACCGATTTAACTTTCCTATTTGTACACTGATTTTTGACACATTGTTTGACTCTTGCATTGTTGTCAAGTGTTAATTGGATGAGAAAACTGTTTGAAATTTAAACGGTCCAATAGGGTAATGTCACATGGTAAAGTGTAAACTAAAGTGTACACCATAGTGTACATGTCGCAAGGCTCTTATCGATTGAACTTTGCTAATTGTACACTGATTTTCGACAAGTTGTTTGAGACATGCGTTGCTGTTAAGTGTCAATTGGATGAGAAAACTGTTTGAAATTTATATTGTCCAAAATGGTAATGTCACGTGGCAAAGTGTAAACTAAAGTGTACACCATAGTGTACATGTGGAAACGTCCTTATCGATTGAACTTTGCTATTTGTACACTGATTTTATACACGTTGTTTGAGACTTAAATTGTTGTCAAGTGCAAATTGGATTGGAAAATTGTGTGAAATTTAAACTGTCCAATAGGGTAATGTCATGTGGCTATGTGTAAACTAAAGTGTGCACCATAGTGTACATGTAGCAAGGTTCTTACCGATCGAACTTTGCTATTTGTACACCAATTTTTTACACGTTGTTTAACACTTGTAGTGTTGTCAAGTGTCGATTGGATGGAAAAGCTGTTTGAAATTCAAACTGTCCAACAGGGTAATGTCACGTGGCAAAGTGTAACCTAAAGCATACACCATAGTGTACATGTAGTAAGGTTCTTACCGATCGGACTTTGCTATTTGTGCACCAATTTTTGACACGTTTGACACTTGCATTGTTGTCAAGTGTCGATTGGATGGGAAAACTGTTTGAAATTTAAACTGTCCAACAGGGTAATGTCACGTGGCAAAGTGTAAACTAAAGTGTATACTATAGTGTACATGTGCTAAGGTTCTTACTGATTGAACTTTGCTATTTGTACGCTAATTTTTGACACACTGTTTGACACTTGCATTGTTTCAACTGTCAATTGTATGGAAAACTGTTTGAAATTTAAACTGTCTAACTGGGCACGTGGCAAAGTGTAAACTAGAGTGTGCACCATAGTGTACATGTAGCAGGGTTCATACCGATTGAAATTTGCTATTTGTACACTGATTTTTAACACGTTATTTGACACTTGCATTGTTGTCAAGTGTCAATTGGAGGGGAAAAATGTTTGAAATTTAAACTGTCTAGCAAGGTAATGCCACGTAGTACGGTGTAAACTAAAGTGTGTACATCATAGTGTACATGTCGCAAGATTCTTACCGATTGAACTTTGCTATTTGTACACTGATATTTGACACGTTGTTTGACACTCGTATTGTCATCAAGTGTCCATTTGATGGGAAAACTGTTTGAAATTTAAACTGTCTGATAGGGTAATGTCATGTGACAAGGTGTAAGCTAAAGTGTACACAATAATGTACTTGTCGCAAGGTTTTACCGGTTGAGTTTTCCTATTTTTACAATGTTTTTTGACACGTTGTTTGACACTTACATTGTTATTAAGAGTCAATTGATGGGAAAACTGTTTGAAATTTAAAATATCCAACAGGGTAATGTCACGTGGTAAAGTGTAAACTAAAGTATACATCATAGTGTACATGTATCAAGGCTCTTATCGATTGAACTTTTCTATTTGTACACTAATTTTGGACACGTTGTTTGGCACTTGCATTGTTGTCAAGTGTCAATTGGATGGAAAAACTGTTTGAAATTTAAACTGTCCAATCAAACAACGTCACGTGGCAAAGTGTAAACCAAAGTGTACACCATAGTGTACATGTACCAAGGTTCTTACCGATTGAACTTTACTATTTTTACACTTATTTTTGACACGTTCGAAATTTGCATTGTTGTCAAGTGTCAATTGGATTGAAAATCATTCTGAAACTTAAATTGTCGAACATGGGAGTGACACGTGGCATAGTGTAAACTAAAGTGTACACCATAGTGTACATGTAGCAAGGTTCGTACCGATTGAACTTTCTATTTGTAAACTGATTTTTGACACGTCATTTGATACTTGCATTATTGTCAAGTGTCAATTGGATGGGAAAACTTTTTGAAATGTAAACTGTCTAGCAGGGTAATATCACGTGGAAAAGTGTAAACTAAAGTGTGTACAACATAGTGTACGTGTCGCAATTACCGATCGAACTTTCCTATTTGTACACTAATTTCTGACACGTTGTTTGACTCTAGCATTGTTATCAAGTCTCAATTGGATGGGTAAAATGTGTACACCATAGTGTACATGTAGCAAGGTCCTTACCGATTGAATTTTGCTATTTGTACACTGATTTTAGACACGTTGTTTGAACTTGCATTGTTATAAACTGTCAATTGGATGGGAAAATTGTTTGAAATATAAACTGTCCAATAGGGTAATGTCACGTGGCAAAGTGTAAACTAAAGCGTACAGCATAGTATACACGTAGAAAGGTTCTAACCGATTGAACTTTGCTAGTTGTACACTGATTTTCGACACGTTGTTTGACACTTGCATTATTGTCAACTGTCAGTTGGATGAAAAAAGTGTTTGAAATATAAACTGTCCAACAGGGTAATGTCACGTGGTAAAGTGTAAACTAAAGTGCACACCGCATTTTACATGTAGTAAGGTCCTTATCGATTTAACTTTGCTATTTTCGACATGTTGTTTCACACTTGCATTGTTGTCAAGAGTCAATTGGATGGAAAAATTATTTGAAATATAAACTATAAAATAGGGTAATGTCATGTGGGAAAGTGTAAACTAAAGTGCACACCACAGTTTACATGTAGTAAGGTCCTTACTGATTGAACTTTGCTATTTCTACACTGATTTGACTCATTTTTTGACACTTGCATTGTTGTCAAGTGTTAATTGGATGGGAAAACTATTTGAAATATAAACTGTCCAACAAGGTAATGTCACATGGCAATGTGTAAACTAAAGTGTACACTATAGTGTACATGTAGTAAGGTCCTTACCGATTGAACTTTGTTATTTGTACACTAATTTTTGACACGTTATTTGACACTTGCATTGTTTTCAAGTGTCAATTGGATGGAAAGCTATTTGAAATATAAACTGTCCAACAAGGTAACGTCACGTCGCAAAGTGTAAACTAAAGTGTACACCACAGTGTACATGTAGCAAAGTCCTTATCGTTTCAACTTTGCTATTAGTACACTTATTTTGGACAGATTGTTTGACACTAACATTGTTGTCAAGTGTCAATTGAATGGGAAAACTGTTTGAAATTTAAACTGTCCAATAGGGTAATGTCACGTGGTAAAGTGTAAACTAAAGCATACACCATAGTGTACATGTAGCAAGGTTCTAACCGATTGAACTTTGCTATTTGTACACTGATTTTTGATACATTGTTTGACACTTGTATTGTTGTCAAGTGTCAATTGGATGGGAAAACTGTTTGAAATTTAAACGGTCCAATAGGGTAACGTCACATGGCAAAGTGTAAACTAAAGTGTACACCATAGCGTACATGTTGCAAGATTCTTACTGATTGAACTTTGCTACATGTACAATTATTTTTGACATGTTGTTTGACACTTGCATTGTTCTCAAGTGTATTGGATGGTAAAACTATTTGAAACTTAAATTGTCCAACAGGGTAATGTCACGTGGTAAAATGTAAAATAAAGTGTACACCATATGGTACAAGTAGAAAGGTCCTTACCGATTGAAATTTGCTATCGTACACTAATTTTTGACACGTTGTTTGACACTTGCATTGCTGTCAAGTTTCAATTGGATGGGAAAATGGTTTGAAATTTAAACTGTCCAACAGGATAATGTCACGTGGCAAAGTGTAAACTAAAGTGTACACGATAGGGTATATGTAGCAAGGTCCTTACCGATTGAACTTTGCTATTTGTACACTGGATTTTTGACACGTTGTTTGACACTTCCATTTTTGTCAATTGTAAATTGGATGGTAAAATTGTTCGAAATTTAAACTTTCCAACAGGGTAATATCACGTGGTTAAGTGTAAACTAAAATGTACACCACAGTGTACATGTGGGAAGGTTCTTACTGATTGAAATTTGCTATGTGTACACTAATTTTTGACACGTTGTTTGACACTTGCATTACTGTCAAGAGTCAATTGGATGGAAAAACTGTATGAAATATAAACTGTCCAACAGGGTAACATTACGTGGCAAAGTGTAAACTAAAGTGTACACCATAGTGTACATGTAGCAAGGCCCTTATCGATTCAACTCTGCTATTAGTACACTTATTTTCGATACGTTATTTTACACTCGCATTACTGTCAAGTGTCAATTGGATAGGAAAATTGTTTGAAATTTAAACTATCCAATAGGGTAATGTCACGTGGCAAAGTGTAAACTAAAGCGTACACCATAGTGTACATGTAGCAAGTTCCTTATCGATTGAACTTTGCTATTCGTACACTGATTTTCGACACGTTGTTTGAACTTGCATTCTTGTAAACTGTCAATTGGATGGAAAAACTTTTTGAAATATAAACTGTCCAATAGGGTAATGTCACGTGGCAAAGTGTAAACTAAAGCGTACGACATAGTATACATGCAACAAGGTTCTAACCGATTGAACTTTGCTATTTGTACACTGATTTTCGACACATTGTTTGACACTTGCATTGTTGTCAAGTGCCAATTGGATGGGAAAACTATTTCAAATTTAAACTGTCCAATAGGGTAACATCACGTGACAAAGTGTAAATTAAAGTGTACACCACAGTGTACATATAGCAAGGTCCTTATCGATTCAACTTTGCTATTAGTACACTTATTTTCGACACGTTGTTTGACACTTGCATTGTCGTAAAGTGTAAATTGGATGGTAAAATTGTTTGAAATTTAAACTGTCCAATAGGGTATTGCCACGTGATAAAGTGTAAACTAACGTGTACACCAAAGTGTACATGTCGCAAGGTCCTTGCCGATTGAACTTTGCTATTTGTACACTAATTTTTGACACGTTGCTTGACACTTGCATTGTTGTTAACCGTCAATTTTATGTGAAAACTGTTTGAAATATAAACTGTCCAACAGGGTAATGTCACGTGACAAAGTGTAAACAAAAGTGCACACCACAATTTGGATGTAGCGAGGTCCTTACCGATTGAATTTTGCTATTTTTACACTAATTTTCGACACGTTGTTTGACACTTGCATTGTTGTAAGTGTCAATTGAATGGGAAAACTATTTGAAATATAAATTATCCAACAAGGTAATGTCATGTGGCAAAGAGTAAACTAAAGTGTATACCATAGTGTATAGGTAGCATGGTTCTTACCGATTGAACTTTGCTATTTGTACACTAATTTTTGACACTTGCATTGTTGTCAAGTGTCAATTGGATGGGAAAACTATTTGAAATATACACTCTCCAACAAGGTAATGTCACGTGGAAAAGTGTAAACTAAAGTGTTCACTATAGTGTACATGTAGCAAGGTCCTTACCGATTGAACTTTACTATTTGTACACTGATTTTCGACACGTTGTTTGACACTTGCATTGTTTTCAAGTGTCAATTGGATGGGAAAACTGTTTGAAATATAAACTGTCCAATAGGGTGACGTCATGTGGCAAAGTATAAACTAAAGTGTATACCATAGTGTACATGTAGCAAGGTCCTTATCGATTCAACTTTGCTATTTGTACACTTATTTTCGATACGTTGTTTGACACTTACAATGTTGTCAAGTGTCAATTGAATGGGAAAAATGTTTGAAATATAAACTGTCCAACAGGGTAATGTCACGTGGCATAGTGCAAACTAAAGCGTACACCTCAGTGTACATGTAGCAAGGTTCTAACCGATTGAACTTTACTATTTGTACACTAATTTTCGATACATTGTTTGACACTTGCATCATTTTTAAGTGTCAATTGGATGGGAAAACTGTTTGAAATTTAAACTGTCCAACAGGGTAACGTCATGTTGCAAAGTGTAAACTAAAGTGTACACCATAGTGTACATGTTGCAAGGTTCTTATCGATTGAACTTTGCTATTTGTACACTGATTTTTGACACGTTGTTTGACACTTACATTGTTGTCAAATGTATTGGATGGTAAAACTGTTTGAAATTTAAACTGTCCAACAGAGTAATGTCACGTTGGAAAGTGTAAACTAAAGTGTACACCATAGTGTACATGTAACAAGGTCCTTTCCGATTGAACTTTGCTATTTGTACACTGATTTTTGACACGTTGTTTGACACTTGCATTGTTTCCAACTGTCAATTGATTGGGAAAACTATTTAAAATATAATCTGTCCAACAAGGTAATGTCACGTGGCAAAGTGTAAACTAAAGCGTACACCATTGTACACATGTAGCAACGTTCTAATCGATTGAACTTTACTATTTCTACACTGATTTTCGACACATCGTTTGACACTTGCATTGTTGTCAAGTGTCAATTGGATGGGAAATCTGTTTGAAATTTAAACTGTCCAACGGGGTAACGTCACGTGGTAAAGTGTAAACTAAAGTGTATAACATAGTGTACATGTAGCAAGGTTATTACCGATTGAACTTTGCTATCTGTACACCGATTTTTGGCACATTGTTTGACACTTGCATCGTTGTCAAGTATAAATTGGATGGTAAAACTGTTCGAAATTTAAACTGTTCAACAGGGTAATGTCACGTGGTAAAGTGTAACGCCACAGTGTAGAAATTTGCTATTAGTACACTTATTTTCGACACGTTGTTTGACACTTACATTGCTATCAAGTGTCAATTGGATGGGAAAACTATTTGAAATTTAAACTTTCCAACAGGATAATGCCACGTGGCAAAGTGTAAACTAAAGGGTACACCATAGTGTACATGTGGTTACGGATTGAACTTTGCTATCTGTACACTAATTTTCGATACGTTGCTTGACATGTGCATTGTTGTCAAGTGTCAACTGGATGGTAAAACTGTTTGAAATTTAAGCTGTCCAACAGAGTAACATCACGTGATAAAGTGTAAACCAAATTGTACACCACAGTGTACTTGTAGCAGGGTCCTTACCGATTGAACTTTGCTATTTGTACACTGATTTTGACACGTTGTTTGACACTTGCATTGTTGTCAACTGTCAATTGGATGGGAAAACTATTTAAAATATAAACTGTCCAACAAGTTAATGTCACATGGCAAAGTGTAAACTAAAGCGTATACTATAGTGTACATGTAGCAATGTTCTTACCGATTGAACTTTGCTATTTGTACACAGATTTTTGGCATGTTGTTTGACACTTGCATTGTTGTCAAGTGTCAATTGGATGAGAAAACTGTTTGAAATTTAAACTGTCCAACGGGGCAACGTCACGTGGCAAAGTGTAAACTAAAGTGTACACCATAGTGTACATGTGGCAAGGATCTTACCGATTGAAGTTTACTATTTGTACACCAATTTTTGACAAGTTATTTGACACTTGCATTGCTGTCAAGAGTCAATTGGATGGGAAAACTGTTTAAAATTTAAATTGCCCAACAGGGTAACGTTACGTGGCAAAGTGTGAACTAAAGTGTACACCATAGTGTACATGTAGCAAAGTCCTTATCGATTTAGCTTTGCTATTAGTACACTTATTTTCGAGACATTGTTTGGCACTTGCATTATTGTCAAGTGTCAATTGAATGAGAAAATTGTTTGAAATATAAACTATCCAACAGGGTAATGTCACGTGGCAAAGTGTAAACTAAAGTGTACACCATAGTGTACATGTACCAAGGTCCTTACTGATTGAACTTTGCTATTTGTATACTGATTTTCGACACGTTGTTTGACACATGCATTGTTGTCAAGTGTCAATTAGATGGGATAACTGTTTGAAATATAAAATATCCAACAGGGTAATGTGACGTGGCAAAGTGTAAACTAAAGTGTACACCTTACCGATTAAACTTTGCTATTTGTACACTGATTTTTGACATGTTGTTTGACCCTTGGATTGTTGTCAAGTGTAAATTGGATGGTAAAACTATTTGAAATTTAAACTGTCCAGCAGGGTAACATCACATGGCAAAGTGTAAACTAAAGTGTACATCATAGTGTACATGTAGCGAGGTTTTTATCGATTGAACTTTGCTATTTGTACATTGATTTTTGACACGTTGTTTAACACTTGTATTGTTGTCAAGTGTAAATTGGATGGTAAAACTGTTTGAAATTTAAACTATCCAACAGGGTAATGTCATGTGATAAAGTGTAAACTAAAGTGTACACCACAGTGTACATATAGCAATGCTCTTACCGATTGAAATTTGCTATCTGTACACTAAATTTTAACATATTTGGCACTTGCATTGCTGTCAAGTATCAATTGAATGAAAAAACTGTTTGAAATTTAAACTGTCAAATCGGGTAATGTCACGTGGCAAAGTGTAAACTAAAGTGTATACCATAGTGTACATGTAGCAAGGTCCTTACCGATTGAACTTTGCAGTTTGTATAGTGATTTTCGACGTTTTGCTTGACAATTGCATTGTTGTTAAAAGTGAATTGGATGGGAAAACTGTTTGAAATATAAACTGTCCAACAGGGTAACGTCATGTGGCAAAGTGTAAACTAAAGTGTACACCATAGTGTATATGTAGCAAGGTCCTTACCGATTGAACTTTACTATTTGTACACTGATTTGCGACACGTTGTTTGACTAGGGTATATGTAGCAAGGTCCTTACCGATTGAACTTTACTATTTGTACACTGATTTGCGACACGTTGTTTGACTAGGGTATATGTAGCAAGGTCCTTACCGATTGAACTTTACTATTTGTACACTGATTTTCGACACGTTGTTTGGCACATGCATTTTTGTCAAGTGTCAATTGGATGGGAAAATTGTTTGAAATATAAACAATCCAATAGGGTAATGTCACGTGGAAAAGTATATAATAAAGTGTACACCATAGTGTACATGTACCAAGGTCCTTACTGGTTGAACTTTGCTATTTGTACACTGATTTTCGACACGTTGTTTGACACATGCATTGTGGTCAAGTGTCAATTGGATGAGACAACTGTTTGAAATATAAACTGTCCAACATGGTAATGTGACGAGGCAAAGTGTAAACTAAAGTGTACACCATGGTGTACATGTAGCAAGGTTCCTACTGATTGAACTTTGTTATTTGTACACTGATTTTTGACACGTTGTTTGACACTTGCATTGTTGTCAAGTGTAAATTGGACGGTAAAACTATTTGAAATTTAAGCTGTCCAACAGAGTAATGTCACGTGGTAAAGTGTAAACTAAATTGTAAATCACAGTGTACATGAAGCAAGTTCCAACCGATTGAAATTTACTATCTGTACACTAATTTTTTACACATTGTTTGACACTTGCATTGCAGTCAACTGTCAATTGGATGGGAAAACTATTTGAAATTGTCCAACAGGGTAACATCACGTGGAAAAGTGTAAACTAAAATGTATACCATAGTTTACATGTAGGAAGGTTCTTACCGATTGAACTTTGCTATTTGTACACTGATTTTTGAAACGCTATTTGACACTTGCATTGTTGTCAAGTATAAATTGGATGGTAAAAATGCTTGAAATTTAAATTGTCCAACAGGGTAATGTCACATGGTAAAGTGTAAACTAAAGTGTACACCACAGTCTACACGTAGCAAGGTTCTTACCAATTAAAATTTGCTATCTGTACACTAAAATTTGACACGTTTGACACTTGCATTGCTGTCAAGTGTCAATTGGATGAAAAAATTGTTCGAAATTTAAACTGTCAAATAGTGTAATGTCACGTGAGAAAGTGTAAACCATAGTGTACATGTTGCAAGGTCTTTACCGATTGAAATTTACTATTTGTGCAGTGATTTTCGACACGTTGTTTGACACTTGCATTGTTGTCAAAAGTCAATCGGATGTGAAAACTGTTTAATATATAAACTGTCTAACAAGGTAATGTCATGTGGCAAAGTGTAAATTAAAGTGTACACCATAGATTACAAGTAGCAAGGTTCTTACTGATTGAACATTGCGATTTTACACTGATTTTTGACACGTTGTTTGACACTTACATTGTTGTCAAGTGTCAATTGGATGGGAAAACTGATTGAAATATAAACTCTCCAACAGGGTAATGTCAAGTGGCAAAGTGTAAATTAAAGCGTACACCATAGTGTACACGTAATAAGGTTCTTACCAATTGAACTTTGCTATTTGTACTCTGATTTTCTTCACATTATTTGACATTTGCATTGTTGTGAAGTATCAATTGGATGGGAAAACTGTTTGAAATTCAAACTGTCCAACAGGGTAACGTCACGTGGCAAAGAGTAAACTAAACTGTGCACCATAGTGTACATGTAGCAAGGTTCTTACTGACTGATCTTTGCTATTTGTACACTGATTTTTGACACGTTGTTTGACACTTGCATTGTTGTCAAGTGTCTATTGGATGGTAAAATTGTTTGAAATTTAAACCGTCCAATAGAGTAATGTCACGTGGTAAAGTGTAAACTAAAGTGTACACAACAGTATACATATAGCAAGGTTCATACCGATTGAAATTTGCTTTCTATACACTAATTTTTGATACGTTGTTTAACACTTACATTGCTGTCAAGTGTCAATTAGATGGAAAAATTGTTTGAAATTTAAACTGTCCAACAGGGTAATGTCACATGGCAAAGTGTAAACTAAAGTGTACACCATAGTGTACATGTTGCAAGGTCCTTACCGATTGAACTTTGCTATTTGTACAGTGATTTTTGACACGTTATTTGACACTTGCATTGTTGTCAAAAGTCAATTGGATGAGAAATCTATTTGAAATATAAACTGCTCAATAGGGTAACGTCACGTGGTAAAGTGTAAACTAAAGTGTACACCATAGTGTATATGTATCAAGGTCCTAACCGATTGAACTCATGTTGTTTGACACTTGCATTGTTGTCAAGTGTAAATTGGATGTTAAAATTGTTTAAAATTTAAACTGTCCAACGGGGTAATGTCACGGGATAAAGTGTAAACTAAAGTGTACACCACGGTGTACATGTAGCAAGGTTCTTACCGATAGAAATTTGCTATCTGTACACTAATTTTTGACACGTTGTTTGATACTTGCATTGCTATCAAGTGTCAATTGGATGGGAAACATATTTGAAATTTAAACTATCTAACAGGGTAATGTCATGTGGCAAAGAGTAAACTAAAGCGTACACCATAGTGTACATGTAGTAAGGTCCTTACTGATTGAACTTTTCTATTTGTACACTGATTTTCGACACATTGTTTGACATATGCATTGTTGCCAAGTGTCAATTGGATGTGACAACTGTTAGAAATATAAACTGTCGAAGAGGATAATGTCACGTGGCAAAGTGTAAACTAAAGTGTACACCATAGTGTACATGTAGCAAGGTTCTTACCGATTGAACTTTGCTATTTGTACACTGATTTTTGACATTTTGTTTGACACTTGCATTGTTGTCAAATGTAAATTGGAAGGTTAAACTGTTTGAAATTTAAATTGTCCGATAGAGTAATGTCACGTGGTAAAGTGTAAACTAATGTGTACACCACAGTGTACATGTAGCAAGGTTCTTACCGATTGAAATTTACTATCTGTACATTAATTTTTGACACGTTATTTAATATTTGCTATCAAGTGTTAATTGGGTGGGAAAGTAGTTTGAAATTTAAACTTTCCAACATGTTAATGTCACGTGACAAAGTGTAAATGAAAGTGCAAACCCGAGTGTACATGTAGCAAGGTCCTTGTCGATTGAACTTTACTATTTGTACACTAATTTTCGACACGTTGTTTGACACTTGCATTATTGCTGAGACTCAATTGGATGGGAAAACTATTTGAAATATAAACTGTCCAACAGGGTAATGTCACGTGGCAAATTGTAAACTAAAGTGTACACCATAATTTACATGTAGGAAGGTCCTTACCGATTGAACTTTACTATTTGTACACTGATTTTCGACACGTTGTTTGACAATTGGATGGTTGTCCAGTGTCAATTGGATGGAAAAACTGTTTGAAATATAAACTGTCCAACAGGGTAATGTCACGTGGCAAAGTGTAAACTAAGGTGTACACCATAGTGTACGTGTAGTAAGGTCCTTACCGATTGAACTTTGCTATTTGTACACTGATTTTTGACACGTTGTTCGACAGTTGAATTGTTGTCAAGTGTCAATTGGATGGAAAAAATGTTTGAAATTTAAATTTTCCAACAGGATAATGTCACGTGGTAAAGTGTAAACTAAAGTGTACACCGTAGTGTACATGTAGCAAGGTCCTTACCGATTGATCTTTGCTATTTGTACATCGATTTTCGACACGTTGTTTGACACTTGCATTGTTGTCGAGTGTTAATTGGATGGGAAAACCATTTAAAATACAAACTGTCCAATAGTGTAATGTCACGTGGCAAAACGTAAACTAAACTTTACATCATAGTGTACATGTAGCAACGTCCTTACTGACTGAATTTTGCTATTTGTACCCTGATTTTCGACATGTTGTTTGAAACTTGCATTGCTGTTAAGTGTTAATTGGATGGAAAAGGTGTTTGAAATATAAACTGTTCAACAAGGTAATGTCTCATGGCAAAGTTTAAACTAAAGTATACACCATAGTTTACATGTAGTAAGGTCCTTACCGATTGAATTTTGCTATATGTACCCTGATTTTTGACACTTTGTTTGACACTTACATTGTTGTCAAGTGTCAATTAGATGGGAAAACTGTTTGAAATATAAACAGTCCAATAGGGTAATGTCACGTGGCTAAGACTAAACTAAAGTGTACACCATAATGTACATGTAGCAAGGTCCTTACCGATTGAACTATGCTATTTGTACACTGATTTTCGACATGTTGTTTGACACATGCATTGTTGTCAAGTGTTAATTGGATGGGAAAGGTGTTTGAAATATAAACTGTCCAACAAGGTAATGTCACGTGGCAAAGTTCACACTAAAGTTTACATATAGTTTACATGTAGCAAGGTCCTTACCGATTGAACTTTGCTATTTGGACACTGATTTTTGACACTTTGTTTGACACTTACATTATTGTCAAGTGTCAATTAGATGGGAAAACTGTTTGAAATATAAACAGTCCAATAGGGTAATGTCACGTGGCAAAGAGTAAACTAAAGTGTACACCATAGTGTAAATGTAGCGAGGTCCTTACCGATTGAACTTTGCTATTTGTACACTTATTTTCGACACCTTGTTTGACACATGCATTGTTGTCAAGTGTGAATTGGATGGGACAACTGCTTGAAATTTAACTGTCCAACAAGATAATGTCACGTGGTATAGTGCAAACTAAAATGTACACCATAGTGTACATGTAGCTAGGTTCTTACCGATAGAACCTTGCTATTTGTACACTATTTTTTGACACATTGTTTGACACTTGCATTGTTTTTAAGTGTAAATTGGATGAAAAAACTGTTTGACATTTAAACTGTCCAGCAGGGTAATATCACGTGGCAAAGTGTAAACTAAAGTGTACACCACAGTTTACAAGTAGCAAGGTTCTTACCGATTGAACTTTGCTATTTGTACACTATTTTTTGACACGTTGTTTGACACTTGCATTGTTGTCTAGTGTCAATTGGATGAGAAAATTGTTTGACATTTAAACTGTCCACCAGGGTAATGTCACGTGGCAAAGTATAAATTTAAGTGTGTACACGATAGTGTACATGTAGCAATGTTCTTACCGATTGAACTTTGCTATTTGTACACTGATTTTTGACACGTTGTTTGACACTTGCATTGTTGTTGAGTGTCAATTGGATGGGGAAACTATTTCAAATTTAAACTAACCAATAGGGTAATGTCAAGTGGCAAACTGTAAACTGAAGTGTGCACCATAGTGTACATGTAGCAAGGTCCTTACTGATTGAACTTTGTTATTTGTACACTAATTTTCGACACGTTGTTTGACACATGCATTGTTGTCAAGTGTCAATTGGATGGGACAACTGTTTGAAATATAAACTGTCCAACAGGGTAATGTACACCATAGTGTACATGTTGCAAGGTTCCTACCGACTGAACTTTGCTATTTGTTCACTAATTTTTGACACATTGTTCGACACTTGAATTGTTGTCAAGTGTCAATTGGATGGAAAAAAATGTTTGAAATTTAAATTGTCCAACAGGGTAATGTGACGTGGCAAAGTGTCAACTAAGGTGTAAACCATAGTGTACATGTATCAAGGTCCTTACCGATTGAATTTTGCTATTTGTACATTGATTTTCGACAGGTTGTTTGACACTTGCATTGTTGTCGAGTGTTAATGGGATGGGAAAACTGTTGAAATATAAACTGTCCAACAGGGTAATGTCACGTGGCAAAGTGTCAACTAAAATGTACACCATAGTGTACATGTAGCAAGGTTTTTACCGATTGGACTTTGCTATTCGTACACTGATTTTTGACACGTTGTTTGACACTTGCATTGTTGTCAAGTGTCAATTGGATGGGTAAACTATTTGAAATTTAAACTTTCCAACAGGGCAATGTCATGTAGCAAAGTGTAAACTAAAGTGTACACCGCAGTATACATGTAGCAAGGTTCTTACCGATTGAACTTTGCTATTTGTACACTGATTTTTGACATGTTGTTTGACACTTGTATTGTTGTTGAGTGTCAATTGGATGGGAAAACTATTTGAAATTTAAATTGTCCAACAGGGCAATGTCACGTGGCAAAGTATAGACTAACGTATACACCATAGTAAATATGTAGCAAGGTTCTTACCGATTGAACTTTGCTATTTGTGCACTGATTTTAGACACGTTGTTTGACACTTGCATTGTTGTCAAGTGTCAATTGCACCGAAAAATTGATTGAAATTTAAACTGTCAAATAGGGTAATGTCACATGAAAAAGTGTAAACTAAAGTGTACACCATAGTGTACATGTAGCGAGGTCCTTACCGATTGATTTTTGCTATTTGTATACTAATTTTGGCACGTTGTTAGACACTTACATTGTTATCAAGTGTCAATTGGATGGAAAAACTGTTTGAAATTTAAACTGTTCAATAGGGTAATATGTCACGTGGCAAAGTGTAAACTAAAGTGTACACCATAGTGTAAATGTAGCTAGGTTCTTACCTATTGATCTTTGCTATTTGTACACTGATTTTCGACACGTTGTTCGACACTTAAATTGTTGTCAAGTGTCAATTGGATGGGAAAATGTTTGAAATTTAAATTGTCTAATAGGGTAATGTCACGTGGCAAAGTGTAAACTAAAGTGTATACCATAGTGTACTTGTAATAATTTAAATAACAATACTTCAAATACTTTAAACAAAAACACTGAATCATTTTTCAAAACAACAAAATGTAATTTATTTGAAGAAACATATCTTGTTCTCACATTCTGTGTTATTCA
Source organism: Olea europaea var. sylvestris (assembly GCF_002742605.1). Lineage (NCBI taxonomy): Eukaryota > Viridiplantae > Streptophyta > Magnoliopsida > Lamiales > Oleaceae > Olea > Olea europaea. The sequence goes on from NW_019236598.1 coordinate 134,948, forward strand.
AAACTTTTAAAAAATAACATTGGAGAACATTTCATAAAAATAAATCCAAATCACTTATTCACCGAATTTCCATGGGCTCGTTGCATCACTCTCCATCTTCTCCTCCATCCATGCCCGAGGTAGAATTCCTTCAATATGTAGAGATGAGATTAAACCCGTGAGTTAAAAAAACTCAATAGGTGTCATAGGTGCATTCGTGATCAAGCTATACATTTCAAAACAATAACTTTATAACTTTTCATACATGCCGTACCCGGAGGCACCATTTGACATGAAGGGGTACGCCGTACCCGAGGGCACCATTTGACATACGAACATTTCTTCAACATAGAAGGGTATGTTGTACAGGAGTACCATTTGATATACAACCATTAACATAGAGGGATATGCCGTACCAGAGTACCATTTGACATACAAACATTAACATGAATCGAAACTTATAACTTAACATGATTAAACACATTGCACCTCTACCTACCTTGATTGATGCTTTTGAAATTTTAAAAACTTGGATTGAAGACTTCGATGAAACTTGGACGTTGAAAGAAATGCACTCCTTCGATGTTTGAAAATCGTTGAGAATTGATGCTTGAAGGCACTCCTTGATAGCACCCAAAACTTCTATGAAAAATGTTTGAAAACACTTCTTAAACTTCTAGGAAAAATAGCTTTCCTCCCTCTCTTTTTCTCTCTTGGAAACTCTTTCTTTAGAATGTAAAAGCTCTTTCTTTTGGTGTGAGAAAAATGAATGAAATGAGGTCTCTATTTATAGGTAAATATCCCATAACTTAAAGCAAATGAAGGGTCAAATTTCATTTAAGAGAGAAAACATGGGTGCCATTTAAATTTGAGGTTAAATGCTTCAATTTAGTGGGGTTTTTATTGCCAAAAACGTGGGTGGCCCTTTGAGAAAATAATTGATGAAAATAAATATTTAAATTCTAGAGAAAAACGAGAATTTTCATTTCAGGCAGTTTCGATCGACCGGTTGTAGTCCGGTTGACACTGCACAGCCTTTAGTGTTTTTATCATAACTTCTTCTCCCAATATCCAATTGAGGTAATTCAAAGTGCGTTGGAAAGATAACTCAAATAGCTACAACTTTTATTTAGATTTCATTTTCCAAATCGAATGTTTCTTATGTCGAAAATGGGTCTCAAATGAGACTAAAAATCTGAAGTATACTTTAGTCATCCAATATTCATGTCTTAGTGCCACTAAGGTATCTAGAATTATTTGGGGTTCTACATCCCCCACATCTTAATTAAAATTTCGTCCTCAAAATTTATCTTCTGATTGGGTGAATAGTGTTGGATACTTGTCTTTGGCTTCTTCTTCTTTTTCCCAAGTGGTTTCTTTTACGCCGTGATGATTCCACTGTATCTTAACCAGCTGAATCTCTTTATTCCTTAGTTTATGCACTTTCAATCCAATATCTTGATCGGTGGTTCCTCGTACGATAAATCTTTCTGTACCTCCAAGGTTTGATAACTCCCTACATGATTAAGATCATGTACATACTTCTTTATCATCGATATATGGAACACATTGTGCACTGCCGATAATTCAAGTGGCAAAGCTAGTCGTACGAGGGTGATACTATCCTTCCTTTCCAAATCTAAGTACACCTTTCATCGGTGCTACTTTCATAAACACTTTATCCCCAACTTGGAATTCTAAATCCTTCCTCCTTGTATCTGCATGGCTCTTTTGTCAATCCTGTGCTGCCTTTACTCTTGCACAGATCTTATCGATTACCTCAATCGTCCTTTCAACTATTTCTGGTCCTAAAACTCTCTTCTCTCCGACTTCATCCCAATGAACAGGGGATCTACATCTTCTACCATAGAGAGCTTCGTATGGTGCCATTCCAATAGTTGCTTGGAAACTTTTATTATAAGCGAACTCTACTAGAGGTAAGTATGACTCCCAATTACCTCCTAGATCCAAAACACATGTTCTCAGCATGTCTTCTAAAGTTTGGATGGTCCTTTCAGACTGACCATCGGACTGAGGGTGATATGTTGTACTAAAGTTCAGCTTCGTTCCCATAGCTCCTTGTAGACTTTACCAAAATTTGGACGTGAACCTTGGGTCTCTGTCAGACACAATGGATACAGGTACACCGTATAATCTCAGAACCTCTTTAATGTACAACTGTGCCAATTGGTCTAAACTGAATGTCTTTTTCACTGGAAGAAAACGAGCTGACTTCATTAGTCAATCCATTACTACCCATATAGCATTATTTCCTCTTGCTGACTTCGGGAATCCAACCACAAAGTCCATTGTGATATTTTCCCATTTCCATTCAGGTATATCTAGTGGATTTAACAATCCAGATGGTTTTTGGTGTTTTACCTTAACCTGTTGACATACCATGCACTTCTGCATGTACAGCCCTATACTTCTTTTCATATTTCTCCACCAAAATGTATCTTGAAGATCTCGATACATTTTCATACCATCGGGATGTGCGGTGTACGGGGTGGAATGAGCTTCTTTCAATATCTCATTTCTCAAGGCTTCATCCTTAGGCACGCAAATTCTTCCTCTAAATATTAGTGCCTGATCCTCAGCTATTCCAAAGTCCTTTTTCTTATCGGTACCAACTTCATTCTTAATCTTCTATAAAAATGAGTCTTTATTTTGTACTTCTATAATTCGATCTCTAAGAGTAGGTCGAATTATTAAAGCTGCTAGACGAGCAGTGACTTGTCCTGGTGCGGTAACCACTTCGATCTGCAACTTTTCCAAGTCCTTGACTAACTTCACTTGAGAGGTGGGTAGTGACGTCAATTGTCCCATTGATTTTCTACTTAGAGCGTCGGCCACAACATTAGCCTTACCCGGATGGTAGTGAATAGTGCAGTCGTAATCGTTCACCAATTCCAACCATCATCTTTGTCGCATATTCAATTCCTTCTATGTGAAGAAATACTTGAGACTTTTGTGATTTGTGTAGATATCACACTTCCATCCATACAAGTAGTGTCGCCATATCTTCAAAGCGTGTACTACCGCTGCAAGTTCTAAATCATGGGTCGGGTAGTTCTGCTCATGTTTCTTCAATTGTCTTGAAGCATAGGCTATCACTTTTCCATTCTGCATTAGTACACATCCCAATCCTCGCTTGGATGCGTCGCTGTATATAATAAACCCTTCAGGTATTGTTAATACAAGTGCTGATATCAACTTCTTCTTAAGTTCTTGGAAACTTTGTTCGCATTTTTCCGTCCATTGGAATTTTACTCCCTTCCTTGTAAGCTGCATCATTGGTCCAGCTATTTTGGAGAATCCTTCTATGAATCTCCTATAATATCTAGCCAATCCTAGAAAACTCCGTACTTCGCCAGCATTTGTTGATGCTTTCTAGTTGGTTACTACTTCTACTTTTGCTGGATCTACTTCAATCCCTTAGGCAATAACTATATGTCCAAGAAATCCAACTCATTCAAGCCAAAACTCGCACTTCTTGAATTTGGCATACAGCTTTTCCTTGCGTTATACCTCTAAGGCTATTCTCAAGTACTCTTCATGTTACTCCTTACACTTGGAATATATCAGAATGTCATCGATGAAGACTATGAAAAACTTATCCAAGTATTGATGAAACACTCTATTCATCAGGTCCATGAACACTGCAGGTGCATTGGTTAGCCCAAACGGCATCACCGTAACTCGTAGTGTCCATATCGAGTTCTAAAAGCTATCTTAGGTATATCCTTTGTCTCTACTTTCAGTTGATGGTATCCCGATCGTAAGTTGATCTTGGAAAATACCTTAGCTCCTTTCAGTTGATCTAATAGATCCTCGATCCTTGAGAGTGGGTACTTATTCTTGATGGTTAATCGATTTATCTCCCTATAATCGATGCACATCCTCATGCTTCCATCTTTCTTCTTTACAAACAACACTGGCGTACCACATGGAGATACGCTTGGTCGTATGAAGCCCATATCTAGGAGTTCTTGCAACTGCTTCTTTAATTCTTGTAGTTCCTTTGGGGCCATTCGGTATGGGGCCTTAGATACTGGTGCTACCCCGGGAATTAGGTCTATGGTGAATTCCACTTTTCTATCGGGTGGAATACCAGATAGATATTCTGGAAACACATCTACGAATTCCCGTACTACCAGTACATCTTCAACCCTTATCGTCTCTTGTTTCCCTCCTGAGATACTTACTAGATATTCTTGTAATGTTTCTTTTCTCAACATCTTCTCAGCTTGTAAAGCCGATACTAATCGAATAAGGGGTTTTGTCTTCATTCCAAGGAATGAAAATGGTTCCTCTCCTGGTTTCTGAAATGATACTTCCATTTCCTTACATCGGATGGTGGCGTAATTACAACCTAACCAATCCATGCCTAGTATTATATCAAAATCCTTCATTTCTATCATGTATAGGTTCGCTTCCATTGGTTTTCCCTCAACTTCAATACTTACTGACTTGGCTATTCTATCAGTATTCAAAGGGTTGCCCGAAAGAATACTAACTTTTAATGTACCTTCCGACTTATCACAAGTAATACTAGATTTAGCCATAAAAGTAGTTGAAACAAAGGAGTGTGTAGCTCCTGAATCAGACAATACATAAGCAGGTGTATTGGCTATCAGTAGAGTACCTGCTATGACATTAGAGTTTTCCTCTGCATCCTGTTGAGTCAATGCAAAAACTCGTGCTTTCCCTTTTTGGTTCTGGTCGCTGTTATCATCCTTCTTTTGGGTATGTGTGGGACAATCCCTAATGATATGTCCTGGCTTGCCACATCGAAAACAGACATTTTTTCCCTTGTAAACACTCGCCATGATGTGTCCTTCCACACTTAGAACAGGGTGCAATTAAATCTAATCCCTATATGTTCTACGGATCTTCTTTGGTGGAGCTTCATCTTCGGAGGATTCTTCCGCCTCATGTTCGGACTCTATGTCCATCTCAATCTGTGGCTCAGGCTCAGGATCATTCTCTAAATCATCCTTGGGATCTTCTTCCTTAGCCAAATGTTCAGGCTCCTCATGGATTACATCATCCCACAAATCAATCAGGGCATGGCAATACCTCTCAAACTCGAACAGGTTTGGGTTGCCTTCTAACATTTCATCTCTAACCGTGACTCCCATATCTCTCCATTGAGGTGGGAGGGAGTGTATGAGGTTATTTATGGCCTCAATATGTGTGATCTCCATTCCAGCATTAACCGCTGTCATGCATCTCTCATAGATGTCATACACATGTTCGCTAAGCAGTCGGGTCGGATCAGTTACATAGTTTTCATAGGAATGAATAGCAATTCTATGGTTCAATGCTTCTCTATATGTCCTAGCCATTCTACGAGCCATATCTGTTGTATTTTCACATACATCATACTTTTTCTTTGCTTAAAGAAAACATGCAAATATTTAAACTCTCATATCATGCAATTCCCTTTAAGCCCTTAGCTTTTGCCCAAGTCCATTACATATCTTTAAATAACACATCTCTAAATCATATCAAAGCATCATAACATAAACATAATCATTAACTTTAAACATGATCATACCTCGGCCATAGGATGAGATTGATGGATGGATGCACGATGCCATGAAATACCTTAAACATTTCATTTTCCTTTTGTTTTTAAAAAAAAACATACTTGGTCTACAAAACCAGCTAAACCTTGCTCTGATACCACACTGTAACGCCCCGACCCCTAGTGGACCGGAACTCTACTTACTTTACTTAGCTTAACCTGTGGTTTAGTAACAAGTGTATACGTTTTAGCGGAAGCTTACATCTTCGGACAATAGTTTAAATAACAACAATTCAAATACTTTAAACAAAAACACTGAATCATTTTTCAAAACAACAAAATGTAATTTATTTGTAGAAAACATAACTTGTTCTCGCATTCTACGTTATTCAAAAATTTAAAGAAATAACATTGGAAAACATTTATAAAAATAAATCCAAATCACTTATTCACCGGATTTCCATGGGCTCATTGCATCACTCTCCATCTTCTCCTCCATCCATGCCCGAGGTAGAATTCCTTCAATCTGTAGAGATGGGATTAAACCCGTGAGTTGAAAAACTCAATAGGTGTCATAGGTGCATTCGTGATCAAGCTATACATTTCAAAACATTAACTTTATAACTTTTCATACATGCCGTACCCGGAGGCACCATTTGACATGAAGGGGTATGCCGTAACCGAGGGCAGCATTTGACATACGAACATTTCTTCAACATAGAGGGGTATGCCGTACCGGAGTACCATTTGACATACAACCATTAACATAGAGGGATATGCCGTACCGGAGTACCATTTGACATACAAACATTAACATGAATCGAAACTTATAACTTAACACGATTAAACACATTGCACCTCTACCTACCTTGATTGATGCTTTTGAAACTTTGAAAACTTGGATTGAAAACTTCGATGAAACTTGGACGTTGAAAGAAATGCACTCCTTGGATGTTTGAAAACCGTTGAGAATTGATGCCTGAAAACACTACTTAAACTTCTAGGAAAAATAGTTTTCCTCCCTCTCTTTTTCTCTCTCGGAAACTCTTTCTTTAGTATGTAAAAGCTCTTGCTTTTGCTGTGAGAAAAATGAGTAAAATTAGGTCTCTATTTGTAGGTAAATGTCCCATAATTTAAAGCAAATGAAGGGTCAAATTTCATTTAAGAGAGAAAACATGGGTGCCATTTAAGTTTGAGTTTAAATACTTCAATTTTGTGGGTTTTTATTGCCAAAAACGTGGGTGGCCCTTTGAGAAAATAATTGATGAAAATAAATATTTAAATTCTAGAGAAAAACGAAAATTTCCATTTCAGGCAGTTTCGATCGATCGGTTGTAGTCCGGTTGACACTGTACAGCTTTCAGTGTTTCTATCATAACGTCTTCTCCCGATATCCAATTGAGGTATTTCAAAGTGCGTTGGAAAGCTAATTCAAAGAGCTACAAATATCATTTTCCAAATTGAATGTTTCCTATGTCGAAAATGGGCCTCGAATGAGACTAAAAATCTGAAGTATACTTTAGTCATCCAATATTCATGTCTTAGTACCACTAAGGTGTCCAGAATTATTTGGGATTCTACACTTACGTTGTTGCCAAGTGTCAATTGGATGGGAAAATTATTTGAAATTTATACTTTCTAACAAGTTAATGTCACGTGGCAAAGTGTAAACTAAAGTGTGTACACCTTCGTTTACAAGTAGCGAGAGTCCTTACCAATTGAACTTTGCTATTTGTACACTGGTTTTGAACACTTGCATTGTTGTCAAGTGTCAATCGGATGGAAAAATTGTATGAAATTTACACTTTCCAGTAGGGCAATGTCACACGATAAAGTGTAAATTAATGTGTGTACACCGTAGTGTACATGCAGCAAGGTTCTTACCGATTGAAGTTTGGTATTTGTACATTGATTTTTGACACGTTGTTTGACATTTGCTTCGTTTTCAAGTGTCAATTGGATGAGAAAAGTGTTTGAACTTTGCTATTTGTATACTGATTTTTGACACATTGATTGACACTTGCATTGTTGTCAAGTGTCAATGTGATGGAAAAACTATTTGAAATTTAAACTGTCCAACTGGGTAATTTCACGTGGCAAATTGTAAATTAAAGTGTACACCATAGTGTAAATGTAACAAGGTTCTTACTGATTAAACTTTGCTATTTGTACACTGATTTTTGACAAGTTGTTTGACACTTGCATTATTGTCAAGTGTCAATTGGATGGGAAAATGGTTTGAAATTTTAACTGTCGAAAAGGGTAATGTCACGTGACAAAGTGTAAACTAAAGTATACACCATAGTGTACATGTAGCAAGGTTCTTGCCAATTGAACTTTGCTATTTGTACATTGATTTTTGACACTTTGTATGACACTTACGTTGTTACCAAGTGTCAATTGCATGGGAAAACTATTTGAAATTTAAACTGTCCAACAAGATAATGTCACGTGGTACAGTGTAAATTAAAGTGTACACCATAGTGTATATGTAGCAATGTCCTTACCGATTGAACTTTACTATTTGTACTCTGATTTTTGACACGTTGTTTGAAACTTACATTGTTGTCAAGCGTCAATTGGATGGGAAAACTATTTGGAATTTATACTATCCAACAAGGTAATGTCATGTGGCAAAGTGTAAACTAAAGTGTGTACACCATCGTGTACAAGTAGCAAGAGTCCTTACCGATTGAACTTTGCTATTTGTACACTGATTTTGGATGCATCATTTGAAACCTACATTGTTGTCGAGTGTCAATTGGTTGGGAAAACTGTTTGAAATTTAAACTATCCAATAGGGTTATGCCATGTGGCAAAGTGTAAACTAAAGTATACACCATAGTACACATGTAGCAAGGCCCTTACCGATTGAACTTTGCTATTTGTACACGGATTTTTGACACGTTTAACACTTGCATTGTTGTCAAGTGTCAATTGGATGGGAAAACGGTTTGAAATTTAAACAAACCAACAGGGTAATGCCACATGGCAAAGTGTAAGCTAAAGTGTACACCATAGTAGACATGTAGTACGGTCCTTACTGATTGAACAATGATATTTGTACACTGATTTTTGACACATTGTTTGACACTTGCATTGTTATCAAGTGTCAATTGGATGGGAAAACTATTTGAAATTTAAACTATTCAACAGGATATTGTCATGTGACAAAGTATAAATTAAAGTGTACCCCATAGTGTACATGTAGCAAGGTTCTTACCGATTGAACTTTGCTATTTGTACACTAATTTTGACACGTTGCTTGACACTTGCATTGTCGTCAAGTATCAATTGGATGGGAAAATTGTTTGAAATTTAAACTATCCAACAGGTTAATGTCACGTGGCAAATTGTAAACTAAAGTGTACACCATAGTGTACATGAAGCAAGGTTCTTACCGATTGAACTTCGTTATTTGTACACTAATTTTTGACACGTTGTTTGAAACTTGCATTGTTGCCAAGTGTCAATTAGATGGAAAAACTTTTATTTGTACACTGATTTTTGACACATTGTTTAACACTTGCATTGTTGTCAAGTGTCAATTGGATGGGAAAACTATTTGAAATTGAAACTGTTCAACTGGGTAATGTCACATGGCAAAGTGTAAACTAAAGTGTACACCATAGTGTACATGTAGCAAGGTTCTTTCCAATTGAACTTTGCTATTTGCACACTGATTTTTGACACGTTGTTTGAGACATGCATTGTTCTCAAGAGTCATTTAGATGGGAAAACTGTTTCAAATTTAAACTATCTAACAAGGTAATATCACCTAGCAAAGTGTACACTATAGTGTACATGTAGCAAGGTTCTTACCGATTGAACTTTGCTACTTGTATACTAATTTTTGACATGTTGTTTGACACTTGCATTGTTGTCCAGGGTCAATTGGATGGGAAAACTATTTGAAATTTAACCTGTCCAATAGGGTAATGTCACGTGGAAAAATGTAAACTAAAGTGTACACCATAGTGTACATTTAGCAAGGTTCTTACCGATTGAACTTTGCTACTTGTATACTGACCTTTGACACTTGCATTATTGTCAAGTGTCAATTGGATGGGAAAACTATTTGAAATTTAAACTGTCTATTAGGGTAAAATCACGTGGCAAAGTGTAAACTAAAGTGTACATGTAACAAGGTCCTTACCGATTGAAATTTGCTATTTGTACATTGATCATTGATATGTTGTTTGACACTTGTATTGTTGTCAAGTGTCAGTTGGATTGGAAAACTGTATAAAATTTAGACAAACCAACAGGATAATGCCACGTGGCTAAGTCTAAACTAAAGTGTACACCATAGTGTACATGTATTAAGGTTCTTACCGATTGGACTTTGCTATTTGTACAACGATTTTTGACACGTTGTTTGACACTTACATTGTTGTCAAGTGTCGATTGGATGGAAAAACTATTTGAAATTTATACTGTCCAACAGGGTAATGTCACGTGTAAAATTGTAAACTAAAGTGTGTACCATAGTGTACATGTTTTAAGGTCCTTACCGATTGAACGTTGATATTTGTACATTGATTTTTGACACATTGTTTTACACGTGCATTGTTGTCAAGTGTCAATTGGATGGGAAAACTGTTTGAAATTTAAACTATTCAACAGGGTAATGTCACGTGGTAAAGTGTAAACTAAAGTGTACAACATAGTGTACATGCAGTAAGGTTCTTACCGATTGAACTTTGTTATTTGTACACTGATTTTTGACAATATGTTTGACACTTTCGTTGTTTCCAAGTGTCAATTGGACTGTAAAATTGTTTGAAATTTAAACTGTCTAACAGGGTAATGTCACGTGGCAAATTGTAAACTAAAGTGTACACCATAGTGTACATGAAGCAAGGTTCTTACCGATTGAACTTCGTTATTTGTACACTAATTTTTGACACGTTGTTTGAAACTTGCATTGTTGCCAAGTGTCAATTAGATGGAAAAACTTTTATTTGTGCACTGATTTTTGACACATTGTTTAACACTTGCATTGTTGTCAAGTGTCAATTGGATGGGAAAACTATTTGAAATTTAAACTGTTCAATAGGGTAATGTCACATGGCAAAGTGTAAACTAAAGTGTACACCATAGTGTACATGTAGCAAGGTTCTTTCCAATTGAACTTTGCTATTTGCACACTGATTTTTGACACGTTGTTTGAGACATGCATTGTTCTCAAGAGTCATTTAGATGGGAAAACTGTTTCAAATTTAAACTATCTAACAAGGTAATGTCACCTAGCAAAGTGTACACTATAGTGTACATGTAGGAAGGTTCTTACCGATTGAACTTTGCTACTTGTATACTGATTTTTGACATGTTGTTTGACACTTGCATTGTTGTCAAGGGTCAATTGGATTGGAAAACTATTTTGAAATTTAACCTGTCCAATAGGGTAATGTCACGTGGCAAAATGTTAACTAAAGTGTACACCATAGTGTACATTTAGTAAGGTTCTTACCGATTGAACTTTGCTACTTGTATACTGACTTTTGACACTTGCATTATTGTCAAGTGTCAATTGGATGGGAAAACTATTTGAAATTTAAACTGTCTATTAGGGTAAAATCACGTGGCAAAGTGTAAACTAAAGTGTACATGTAACAAGGTCCTTACCGATTGAAATTTGCTATTTGTACATTGATCATTGATATGTTGTTTGACACTTGTATTGTTGTCAAGTATCAGTTGGATTGGAAAACTGTATAAAATTTAGACAAACCAACAGGATAATGCCACGTGGCAAAGTCTAAACTAAAGTGTAAACCATAGTGTACATGTATTAAGGTTCTTACCGATTGAACTTTGCTATTTGTACAACGATTTTTGACACGTTGTTTGACACTTACACTGTTGTCAAGTGTCGATTGGATGGAAAAACTGTTTGAAATTTATACTGTCCAACAGGGTAATGTCACGTGTAAAATTGTAAACTAAAATGTGTACCATAGTGTACATGTTGTAAGGTCCTTACCGATTGAACGTTGCTATTTGTACATTGATTTTTGACACGTTGTTTTACACTTGCATTGTTGTCAAGTGTCAATTGGATAGGAAAACTGTTTGAAATTTAAACTATTCAACAGGGTAATGTCACGTGGCAAAGTGTAAACTAAAGTGTACAACATAGTGTACATGCAGTAAGGTTCTTACCGATTGAACTTTGTTATTTGTACACTGATTTTTGACGCTATGTTTGACACTTTCGTTGTTTCCAAGTGTCAATTGGACGGTAAAATTGTTTGAAATTTAAACTGTCTAACATGGTAATGTCACGTGGCAAAGTGTAAACTAAAGTGTACACCATAGTTTACATGTAGCAAGGTTCTTACCGATTGAACTTTGTTGTTTGTACACTGATTTTTGACACTTTTTTGACACTTACGTTGTTGCCAAGTGTCAATTGGATGGGAAAACTGTTTGAAATTTAAAACTATCCAACAAGGTAATGTCACGTGGTGTAGTGTAAATTAAAGTGTACACCATATTGTACTTGTAGCAATGTTCTTACCGATTGAACTTTGCAATTTCTACATTGATTTTTAACACGTTGTTTGAAACTTGCATTGTTGTCAAGTGTCAATTGGATGGAAAAACTATTTAAAATTTATACTATCTAACAAGGTAATGTCACGTGGCAAAGTGTAAATTAAAGTGTGTACACCATCGAGTACAAGTAGCAAGAGTCCTTACCGATTGAACTTTGCTATTTGTACACTGATTTTGGACGCGTCGGTTGAAACCTGCATTGTTGTCGAGTGTCAATTGTTTGGAAAAAGTGTTTGAAATTTAAACTATCCAACAAGGTAATGTCACGTGGCAAAGTGCAAACTAAAGTGTACACCATAGTGCACATATAGTAAGGTCCTTACCGATTGAATTTTGCTATTTGTACACTGATTTTTGACACATTGTTTAACACTTGCATTGTTGTCAAGTGTCAATTGGATGGGAAAATGGTTTGAAATTTAAACAAACCAATAGGGTAATGCCACGTGGCAAAATGTAAACTAAAGACTATACTATAGTGCACTGTAGTAATGTCCGTACCGATTGAACATTGATATTTGTACACTGATTTTTGACATGTTATTTGACACTTGCATTGTTGTGAAGTGTCAATTGGATGGGAAAACTATTTCAAATTTAAACTATTCAACATGGTAATGTCACGTGACAAAGTGTAAACTAAAGTGTACCCCATAGTGTACATGTAGCAAGGTTCTTACCGATTAAATTTTGCTATTTGTACACTGATTTTGGACACATTGTTTGACACTTGCATTGTTGTCAAGTGTCAATTGGATGGAAAAATTGTTTGAAATTTAAACTATCCAATAGGGTAATGTCTCGTGGTAAACTGTAAACTAAAGTGTATACCATAGTGTACATGAAGCAAGGTTCATACCGATTGAACTTTGCTATTTGTAAACTGATTTTTGACATATTGTTCGAGACTTACATTGTTGCCAAGTGTCAATTGGATAGGAAACTTTTATTTTTACACAGATTTTTGACATGTTGTTCGAGACTTACATTGTTGCCAAGTGTCAATTGGATAGGAAACTTTTATTTTTACACAGATTTTTGACATGTTGTTCGAGACTTACATTGTTGCCAAGTGTCAATTGGATAGGAAACTTTTATTTTTACACAGATTTTTGACACGTTGTTTGACACTTGCATTGCTGTCAAGTGTTAATTGGATGGGAAGACTGTTCGAAATTTAAACAGTTCAACTAGGTAATGTCCTGTGGCAAAGTGTAAAGTAAAGTGTACACCATAGACTACATGTAGCAAGGTTCTTACTGATTGGACTTTGCTATTTGCGCATTGATTTTTGACACGTTGTTTGACACTTGCATTGTTGTCAAGTGTCAATTGGGTGGGAAAACTATTTGAAACTTAAACTATTCAACAGGGTAACGTCATGTGGCAAAGTGTAAACTAAAGTGTGTACCATAGTGTACATGCAGCAAGGTTCTTACCGATTGAACTTTGTTATGTGTACATTGATGTTTGACACGTTGTTTGACACTTGCTTTGTTGTCAATGTCAATTGGATGAGAAAACTATTTGAAATTTAAACTATTCAACATGGTAATGTCACGTGGCAAAGTGTAAACTAAAGTGTACCCTATAGTGTACATGTAGCAAGGTTCTTACCGATTAAATTTTGCTATTTGTACACTGATTTTGGACACATTGTTTGACACTTGCATTGTTGTCAAGTGTCAATTGGATGGAAAAATTGTTTGAAATTTAAACTATCCAATAGGGTAATGTCTCGTGGTAAACTATAAACTAAAGTGTATACCATAGTGTACATGAAGCAAGGTTTATACCGATTGAATTTTGCTATTTGTAAACTGATTTTTGACATGTTGTTCGAGACTTACATTGTTGCCAAGTGTCAATTGGATAGGAAACTTTTATTTTTACACAGATTTTTGACATGTTGTTCGAGACTTACATTGTTGCCAAGTGTCAATTGGATAGGAAACTTTTATTTTTACACAGATTTTTGACACGTTGTTTGACACTTGCATTGCTTTCAAGTGTTAATTGGATGGGAAAACTGTTCGAAATTTAAACAGTTCAACTAGGTAATGTCCTGTGGCAAAGTGTAAAGTAAAGTGTACACCATAGACTACATGTAGCAAGGTTCTTACCGATTGGACTTTGCTATTTGCGCATTGATTTTTGACACGTTGTTTGACACTTGCATTGTTGTCAAGTGTCAATTGGGTGGGAAAACTATTTGAAACTTAAACTATTCAACAGGGTAACGTCATGTGGTAAAGTGTAAACTAAAGTGTGTACCATAGTGTACATGCAGCAAGGTTCTTACCGATTGAACTTTGTTATTTGTACATTGATTTTTGACACGTTGTTTGACACTTGCTTTGTTGTCAATGTCAATTGGATGGGAAAACTATTTGAAATTTAAACCATCCAACAGGGTAATGTTACGTGGCAAAGTATAAACTGAAGTGTACATTTAGCAAAGTTCTTTCGATTGAACTTTGCTACTTGTATACTGACTTTTGACACATTGTTTGACACTTGCATTGTTGTCAAGTGCCAATTGGATGGGAAAATTGTTAGAAGTTTAAATTGTCCATTAGGGTAAAATCATGTGGCAAAGTGTAAACTGAAGTGTACACGATAGTGTACATGTTGCAAGGTCCTTACCGATAGAAATTTGCTATTTGTACACTGATTTTTGACACGTTGTTTGATACTTGTATTGTTTTTAGGTGTTAATTGGATGGAATTTTTTTTTGAAATTTCAACAAACCAACAGGGTAATGCCACGTGGCAAATTGTAAACTAAAGTGTACATGTAGCAAGGTTCTTACGGATTGAACTTTGCTATTTGTACACTAATTTTTGACAGGTTGTATGACACTTGCATTGTTGTCAAGTGTCAATTGGATGGGGAAACTGTTTGAAATTTATACAGTCCAATAGAGTAATGTCAAGTGCAAAAGTGTAAACTAAAGTGTACACCATAGTGTACATGTAGTAAGGTCCTTATCGATTGAACATTGATATTTGTACACTAATTTTTACACGTTGTTTGACACTTGCATTGTTGTCAAGCGTCAATTGGATGGGAAAACTATTTGAAACTTAAACTATTCAACAGGGTAATGTCACGTGGCAAAGTGTAAACTAAAGTGTGCACCATAGTGTACATGCAGCAAGGTTCTTACCGATTGAACTTTGTTATTTGTACATTGATTTTTGACACGTTGTTTGACACTTGCATTATTATCAAGTGTCAATTGGATGGGAAAACTGTTTAAAATTTATACTGTCCAACAGGGTAATGTCACGTGCAAAAGTGTAAACTAAAGTGTACACCGTAGTGTACATGTAGTAAGGTCCTTACCGATTGAACATCGATATTTGTACACTAATTTTTGACGCGTTGTTTGACACTTGCATTGTTGTGAAGTGTCAATTGGATGGGAAAACTGTTTGAAATTAAAACTATTCAACAGGGTAATGTCACGTGGCAAAGTGTAATCTAAAGTGTACAACATAGTGTATATGCAGTAAGGTTCTTACTGATTGAACTTTGTTATTTGTACACTAATTTTTGACACTTTCGTTGTTGCCAAGTGTCAATTGGATGTTAAAATTGTTTGAAATTTAAACTGTCCAACAAGGTAATGTCACGGGGCAAAGTGCAAACTAAAGTGTACACCATAGTTTACATGTAGCAAGGTTCTTACCGATTGAATTTTGCTGTTTGTACACTGATTTTTGACACTTTGTTTGACACTTACGTTGTTGCCAAGTGTCAATTGGATGTGAAAATTGTTTGAAATTTAAACTATCCAACAGGGTAATGTCACGTGGCACATTGTAAATTAAAGTGCACACCATAGTGTACATATAGCAAGGTCCATACCAATTGAACTTTGCTATTTGTACACTGATTTTTGACATGTTATTTCAAACTTGCATTGTTGTCAAGTGACAATTGTAAGGGAAAACTATTTGAAATTTATACTATCTAACAAGATAATGTCACGTGGCAAAGTGTAAACTAAAGTGTGTACACCATCGAGTACAAGTAGCAAGAGTCCTTACTGATTGAACTTTGCTATTTGTACACTGATTTTGGATACGTCGGTTGAAACCTGCATTGTTATCGAGTGTTAATTGGTTGGAAAAACTGTTTGAAATTTAAACTATCCAATAGGTTAATGTCACGTGACAAAGTGTAAACTAAAGTGTACACCATAGTGCACATATAGTAAGGTCCTTACCGATTGAACTTTGCTATTTGTACACTGATTTTTGACACGTTGTTTAACACTTGTATTGTTGTCAAGTGTCAATTGGATGAGAAAACGGTTTGAAATTTAAACAAACCAACAGGGTAATGCCACGTGGTAAAGTGTAAACTAAAGTGTACACTATAGTGCACATGTAGTAAGGTCCTTACCGATTGAACATTGATATTTGTACACTGATTTTTGACACGTTGTTTGACACTTGCATTGTTGTGAAGTGTCAATTGGATGGGAAAACTATTTCAAATTTAAACTATTCAACATGGTAATGTCGCGTGGCAAAGTGTAGATTAAAGTGTACCCCATAGTGTACATGTAGCAAGGTTCTTATCGATTAAACTTTGCTATTTGTACACTGATTTTTGACACGTTGTTTAAGACTTACATTGTTGTCAAGTGTCAATTGGATGGATAAATTGTTTGAAATTTAAACTGTCCAACAGGATAATGTCACGTGGCAAACTGTAAACTGATGTGTATACCATAGTGTACATGCAGCAAGGTTCTTACCGATTGAACTTTGCTATTTGTACACTAATTTTTGACATGTTGTTTGAAACTTGCACTGTTGCCAAGTGTCAATTGGATGGAAAAACTTTTATTTTAACACAAATTTTATACACGTTAGTTGACACTTGCATTGCTGTCAAGTGTCAATTGGATGGAAAAACTGTTCGAAATTTAAACAGTTCAACAGAGTAATGTCCCGTGGCAAAGTGTAAACTAAAGTGTACATCATAGTCTACATGTAGCAAGGTTCTTACCAATTGGACTTTGCTATTTGCGCACTGATTTTTGATATGTTGTTTGGCACTTGCATTGTTGTCAGGTGTCAATTGGGTGGGAAAACTACTTGAAACTTAAACTATTCAACAGGGTAATGTCATGTGGCAAAGTGTAAACTAAAGTGTGTACCATAGTGTACATGCAGCAAGGTTCTTACCGATTGAACTTTGTTATTTGTACACTCAATTTTGACACGTTGTTTGACACTTGTATTGTCATCAAGTGTCAATTGGATGGGAATACTGTTTGACATTTTAAATGTCCAACAGCGTAATGTCACATCGCAAAGTGTAAAATAAAGTGTACACCATAGTGTACATTTAGCAAAGTTCTTACCGCTTGAACTTTGCTACTTGTATACTAACTTTTGACACATTGTTTGACACTTCTATTATTGTCAAGTGTCAATTGAATGGGAAAACTATTTGAAGTTTAAACTATCCATTAGGGTAAAATCACGTGGCAAAGTGTAAACTAAAGTGTACATGTTGCAAGGTCCTTACCGATTGAAATTTGCTATTTGTATACTGATTTTTGACACGTTGTTTGACACTTGCATTGTTTTCAGGTGTCAATTGGATAGGAAAATAGTTTGAAATTTAAACAAGCCAACAAGTTAATGCCTCGTGGAAAAGTGTAAACTAAAGTGTACACTATAGTGCACATGTAGTAAGGTCCTTACCGATTGAACATTGATATTTTTACACTAATTTTTGACACGTTGTTTGACACTTGTATTATTGTCAAGTGTCAATTGGATGGAAAAACTGTTTGAAATTTAAACTATTCAACATGGTAATGTCACGTGGCAAAGTGTAAACTAAAGTGTACCCCATAGTGTACATGTAGCAAGATTCTTACCAATTAAACTTTGCTATTTGTACACTGATTTCTGACAAGTTGTTTAACATTTGCATTGTTGTCAAGTGTCAATTGGATGGAAATATTGTTTGAAATTTAAACTATCCAACAGGGTAATGTCATGTGACAAACTGTAAACTAAAGTGTATACAATAGTGTACATGAGGCAAGGTTCATACCAATTGAACTTTGCTATTTATACACTGATTTTTGACACGTTGTTTGAAACTTGCATTGTTGCCAAACGCCAATTGGATGGGAAAACTTTTATTTTTACACAGATTTTTGACACGTTGTCTGACACTTGGATTGCTGTCAAGTGTCAATTTGATGAGAAAACTGTTCGAAATTTAAACAGTTCAATAGGGTAATGTCCCGTGGCAACGTATAAACTAAAGTGTACACCATAGTCTACATGTAACAAGGTTCTTACCGATTGGACTTTGCTACTTGCGCACTGATTTTTGACACGTTGTTTGACCCTTAGATTGTTGTCAAGTGTCAATTGGATTGGAAAACTATTTCAAATTTAAACTGTCCAACCGGGTAATGTCACGTGGCAAAGTGTAAACTAAAGTGTACACCGTAGTGTACATTTAGCAAGATTCTTACCGATTGAACTTTGGTACTTGTATACTGACTTTTGACACATTGTTTGACACTTGTATTGTTGTCAACTGTCAATTGGATAGGAAAACTATTTGAAGTTTAAATTATCCATTAGGGCAAAATCATGTGGTAAAGTGAAAACTAAAGTGCACACGATAGTGTACATGTTGCAAGGTCCTTACCGATTGAAATTTGCTATTTGTATACTGATTTTTGACACGTTGTTTGACACTTGCATTATTTTCAGTTGTCAATTGGATGGGAAAACTATTTGAAATTTGAACAAACCAACAGGGTAATGCCACGTGGTAAAGTGTAAAGTGAAGTGTACACCATATTGTACATGTAGCAAGGTTCTTACCGATTGAACTTTGCAATTTCTACATTGATTTTTGACACGTTGTTTGACACTTGCATTGTTGTCAAGTGTCAATTGGTTGGAAAAACTATTTGAAATTTATACTGTCCAACAGGGTAATGTGAAGTGCAAAAGTGTAAACTAAAGTGTATGCCATAGTGTACAAGTAGCAAGGTCCTTACTGATTCAACTTGGCTATTTGTACACTGATTTTTGACACGTTGTTTAACACTTGCATTGTTGTCAAGTGTCAATTGGATGGGAAAACTATTTGAAATTTAAACTATTCAACAGGGTAATGTCACGTGGTAAAGTGTAAACTAAAGTGTGCACCATAGTGTACATGCAACAAAGTTCTTATCGATTGAACTTGGTTATTTGTATACCTATTTTTGACGCGTTGTTTGACACTTGCATTGTTGTCATGTGCCAATTGGATGGGAAAACTGTTTGAAATTTAAACTGTCCAACAGGGTAATGTCACGTGGCAAAGTGTAAACTAAAGTGTACACCATAGTGTACATTTAGCAAGGTTCCTACCGATTGAACTTTGCTATTTGTACACTGATTTTTTACACGTTGTTTGACCTTGCATTGTTGTCAAGCATCAATTAGATGGGAAAACTATTTGAAATTTAAGTTGTCCAACAACTTAATGTCACGTGGCAAAGAGTAAGTACACCATAGTTTACATGTAGCAAGGTCCTTACCGATTGAACATTGCTATTTGTACACTAATTTTTGATGCGTTGTTTGATACTTGCATTGTTGTCAAATGTCAGTTGGATGGTAAAATAGTTTGAAATTTATACTATCCAACATGATAATGTCACGTGTAAAAGTGTTAACTAAAGTGTACACCATAGTGTATATGTAGTAAGGACCTTATCGATTGAACATTGATATTTGTAAACTGATTTTTGACACGTTCTTTGACACTGCATTGTTGTCAAGTGTCAATTGGATTGGAAAACTGTTTGAAATTTGAACAATTCAACAGGGTATTGTCGTGTGGCAAAGTGTAAACTAAAGTGTGCACCATAGCGTACATGCAGCAAGGTTCTTACCGATTAAACTTTGTTATTTGTACACCTATTTTTGACACGTTGTTTGACACTGGCATTGTTGTCAAGTGTCAATTGGATGGAAAAATTGTTTGAAATTTAAACTGTCCAACAGGGTAATGTCACGTGGCAAAGTGTAAACTAAAGTGTGCACGACAGTGTACATGTAGCAAGGTTCTTACCGATTGAACTTTGCAATTTGTACACTGATTTTTGACACGTTATTTGACCCTTGCATTATTGTCAAGTGTCAATTGGATGGGAAAATTGTTTGAAATTTAAACTGTCCAATAGTGTAATGTCACGTGGCAAAGTGTGAGTACACCGTAGTTTACATGTAGCAAGGTCGTTACCGATTGAACATTGCTATTTATAAACTAATTTTTGATATGTTGTTTGACACTTGCATTGTTGTCAAGTGTCATTTGGATGGGAAAATTGTTTGAAATTTAAACTGTCCAACAGGGTAATGTCACGTGGCCAAGTGTAAACCATAGTGTACATGTAGCAAGGTTCTTACCGATTGATTGTTGCTATTTGTACACTGATTTTTGATACGTCGCTTGACACTTACATTATTGTCAAGGGTCAATTGGATTGGAAAGCTGTTTGAAATTTAAACTATCCAATATGGTAATGTCACGTGTCAAAGTGTAAACTAAAGTTTACATCATAGTGTACAAGTAGAAAGGTTCTTACCGATTGAACTTTGCTATTTGTACGTTGACATTTGACACATTGTTTGACACTTACATTGTTGTCAAGTCTCTGGATGGGAAAACTGTTTCAAATTTATACTGTCCAATAGGGTAATATCACGTGGCTAAGTGTAAACTAAAGTGTACACCATAGTGTACAAGTAGCAAGGTCCTTACTGATTCAACTTAGCTATTTGTATACTGATTTCTGACACGTTGTTTAATACTTGCATTGTTGTCAAGTGTCAATTGGATGGAAAAATTGTTTGAAATTTAAACAGTCCAACAAGGTAATGTCACGTGACAAAGTGTAAACTAAAGTGTACACCATGGTGTACAAGCAGCAAGGTCCTTACTGATGGAACTTTGCTATTTGTACACTGATTTTTGAAACGTTGTTTGACATTTGCATTGTTGTCAACTATCAATTGGATGGGAAAATTGTTTGAAATTTAAACTGTCCAACAGTGTAATGTCACTTGGCAAAGTGTGAGTACACAGTAGTTTACATGTAGCAAGGTCCTTACCGATTGAACATTGCTATTTGTACACTAATTTTTGATACGTTGTTTGACACTTGCATTGTTGTCAAGTGTCATTTGGATGGGAAAATTGTTTGAAATTTAAACTGTCCAACAGGGTAATGTCACGTGGCCAAGTGCAAACCATAGTGTACATGTAGCAAGGTTCTTACCGATTGATTGTTGCTATTTGTACACTGATTTTTGATACGTCGTTTGACACTTACTTTATTGTCAGGGGTCAATTGGATTGGAAAGCTGTTTAAAATTTAAGCTATCCAATATGGTAATGTCACGTGTCAAAGTGTAAACTAAAGTTTACATCATAGTGTACAAGTAGAAAGGTTCTTACCGATTGAACTTTGCTATTTGTACACTGATATTTGACTGGTTGTTTGACACTTTCATTGTTGTCAAGTCTCTGGATGGGAAAACTGTTTCAAATTTATACTGTCCAATAGGGTAATATCACGTGGCTAAGTGTAAACTAAAGTGTGCACCATAGTGTACAAGTAGCAAGGTCCTTACTGATTCAACTTAGCTATTTGTATACTGATTTCTGACACGTTGTTTAACACTTGCATTGTTATCAATTGTCAATTGGATGGAAAAACTGTTTGAAATTTAAACAGTTCAACAGGGCAATGTCACGTGACAACGTGTAAATTAAAGTGTACACCATAGTGTACAGGTAGCAAGGTCCTTACTGATGGAACTTTGCTATTTGTACACTGATTTTTGACACGTTGTTTGACATTTGCATTGTTGTCAAGTGTCAATTGGATGGAAAAACTATTTGAAATTTAAACTGTCCAACAGGGTAATGTCACGTGGCACAGTGTAAACTAAAGTGTACATCATATTGTACATGTTGCAAAGTTCTTACCGATTGAATTTTGCTATTTGTACACTGATTTATGACACATTATTTGACAGTTGCATTGGTTTCAAGTGTCAATTGGATGTGAAAACTGTTTGAAATTTAAACTGTACAACAGGGTAATGTCAAGTGGCAAAGTGTAAGCTAAAGTATAGACCATAGTGTACATGTAGCAAGGTCCTTACTGATGGAACTTTGCTATTTGTACACTGATTTTTAACAAGTTGTTTGACACTTGTATTGTTGTCAAGTGTCAATTGGATGGGAAAACTGTTTAAAATTTAAACTGTCCAATAGGGTAATGTCACGTGGCACAGTGTAAACTAAAGTGTACATCATACTGTACATGTTGCAAGGTTCTTACCAATTGAACTTTATTATTTGTACACTAATTTTTGACACGATTTTCGACACTTGCATTGCCGTCAAGTGTCAATTGGATGGGAAAACTGGTTGAAATTTAAACAATTCAGCAGGGTAGTGTCACGTGGCAAAGTGTAAACAAAAGTGTACACCAAAATGTACATGTCGTAAGGTTCTTACCAAATTTATAATGTCTAAAAGGGTAATGTCACGTGACAAACTGTAAGGAAAAGTTTACACCATAGTGTACGTGTAGCAAGGTTCTTACGGATTTAACTTTGCTATTCGACATGTCGTTTGACACTTGCATTATTGCCAAGTGTCCAACAGGGTAATGGATTGGATAACCATTTGAAATTTAAACTGTCCAACAGGGTAATGTCACGTAGCAAATTGTAAACCATAGTGTACATGTAGCATGGCTCATACCGATTAAACTTTGCTATTTGTAAATTGATTTTTGACAGGTTGTTTGACACATGCATTGTTGTCAAGTGTCCATTGAATGAGAAAACTGTACGATATTTAAATTGTCCGACAGGGTAATGTCACGCGGTAAAGTGTAAACTAAAGTTTGTACACCATAGTGTAAATTTGACAAGGTTCTTACCGATCGACCTTTGCTATTTGTATACTATTTTTGACACGTTTCACACTTGCATTTTTGTCGATTGTCAATTGGATGGGAAAACTGCTTAAAATTTATAATGTCCAACAGGGTAATGTCACGTTGTAAAGTGTAAACTAAAGTGTACACCATAGTGCACATGTAGCAAGGTCCTTATCGATTGAACTTTACTATTTGTACACTGATTTTTGACTCGTTGCTTGACATTTGCATTTTTGTTAAGTGTCAATTGGATAGAAAAACTCTATGAAATTTAAACTGTCCTGCAGGGTAAAGTCACGTGGCAAAGTGTAAAATAAAGTGTGTACACCATAGTGTTCATGTCGCAAAGTCCTTACCGATTGAAATTTGCTATTTGTACACTGATTTTTGACACGTTGTTTGACACTTGCATTGTTGTCAAGTGTCAATTGGATGGAAAAACTATTTGAAATTTAAACTATCCAATAGGGTAATGTCACATGGTAAAGTGTAAACTAAAGTGTACACCATAGTGTACAAGTAGTAAGGTCTTACTGATTAAACTTTTCTATTTGTACACTAATTTTTGACACATTATTTAACACTTGCATTACTATCAAGTGTCAATTGGATGGGATAAATGTTTGAAATTTAAACTGTCCAATCGGATAATATCACGTGGCAAAGTGTAAACTAAAGTGCACACCATAGTGTACATGTAGCATGACTCATACCGATTAAACTTTACCATTTGTAAACTGATTTTTGACACGTTATTTGACACTTGCATTGTTGTCAAGTGTCAATTAAATGGGAAAACTATTTGAAATTTAAACTGTCCAACAGGGCAATGTCAAGTGAAAAGTATAAACTAAGGTGTATACACCATATTTTACATGTAGGAAGGTTCTTACTGATTGAACTTTGCAATTTGTACACTGATTTTTAACGCTTGCATTTTTGTCAATTGGATGGAAAAACTGTTTGAAATTTAAACTGTCCAACTTGGTAATGTCACGTGGCAAAGTGTAAACTAAAGTGTACACCATAGTATACATGTAGCAAGGTCCTTACCGATTGAACTTTGCTATTTGTACACTGATTTTTGACTCATTGTTTGACACTTGCATTGTTGTCAAGTGTCAATTGGATGGAAAAACTGTATGAAATTTAAACTGTCCAGTAGGGTAATGTCACATAACAAAGTGTAAACTGAAGTGTGTACAACATAGTGTACATCTAGCAAGGTCCTTATCGATTGAACTTTGCTTTTTGTACACTGATTTTTGACACGTTGTTCGACACTTGCATTGTTGTCGAGTGCCAATTGGATTGGAAAACTGTTTGAAATTTAAACAGTCCAACAGGGTAATGTCTCGTGGCAAAGTGTAAACTAAAGTGTACTCCATAGTGTACATGAAATAAGGTTCTTACGGATTGAACTTTGCTATTTGTACACTAATTTTCAACACGTTATTTGATAATTACATTATTGTCTAGTGTCAATTGGATGGGATAACTATTTGAAATTTAAACTATCCAATGAGATAATGTCACGGGGAAAAGTGTAAACTAAAGTGTACACCATAGTGTACATGTAGTAGGGCTCATACCGATAAAAGTTTGCATTGACACTTGCATTGTTGTCTAGTGTCAATTAAATGGGAAAACTGTTTGAAATTTAAACTTCCAATAGGGTAATGTCACGTGGCAAAGTGTAAACTAAAGTGTGTACACCATTTTGTACATGTAGCAAGTTTCTTACTGATTGAACTTTTCTATTTGTACACTGATTTTTGACAGTTGTTTGACACTTGCATTTTTGTCAATTGTCAATTGGATGGGAAAACTATTTGAAATTTATACTGTCCTACATGGTAATGTCACGTGGCAAAGTGCAAACTAAAATGTACACCATAGTGTACATGTAGCAAGGTCCTTACCGATTGAACTTTGCTATTTGTATACTGATTTTTGACTCGTTGTTTGACACTTGCATTGTTGTCAAGTATCAATTGGATGGAGAAACTATATGAAATTGAAACTATCCAACAGGGTAATATCACGTGTGAAAGAGTAAACTAAAGTGTGTACACCATAGTGTACATGTAGCAAGGTCCTTACCGATTGAACTTTGCTATTTGTACACTGATTTTTGACACGTTGTTTGACACTTGCAATATTGTCAAGTCTCAATTGGATGGAAAAACTGTTTGAAATTTAAACTGTCTAGCAGGGTAATATCTTGTGGCAAAGTGTAAACTAAAGTGTGTACACCTTATTTTACATGTAGCAAGGTTCTTACCGATTGAACTTTGCTATTTGTACACTGATTTTTGACACGTTGTTTGACACTTGAATCTTTGCCAATTGGATGAGAAAACTGTTTGAAATCTATACTATCCAACATGGTAATGTCACGTGGCAAAGTGTAAACTAAAGAGTACACCGTAGTGTATATGTAGCACGGTCCTTACAGATTGAACTTTGCTATTTGTACACTGATTTTGGACATGTTCTTTGACCCTTGCACTGTTGTGAAGTATCAATTGATTGGAAAAATTGTTTGAAATTTGAACTGTCCAGTAGGGTAATGTCTTGTGGCAATGTGTAAACTAAATTGTACACCATAGTGTACATGTAGCGAGGTCCTTACCGATTGAACTTTGCTATTTGTATACTAATTTTTGACACGTTGTTTGACACTTGTATTGTTGCCAAGTGTTAATTGGATGGGAAAAGTGTTTGAAATTTAAACTGTCCAACGGGGCAATGTCACGTGGTAAAGTGTAAACTAAGGAGTGCAACAAAGTGTAAATGTAGCATGATTCATACCGATTAAACTTTGCTATTTGAACACTGATTTTTGACACGTTGTTTGACACTTGCATTGTTTTCGAGTGTCAATTGAATGGGAAAACTGTAAGAAATTTATACTGTCCAATAGGGTAATGTCACGTGATAAAGTGTAAACTAAAGTGTACATTTAGTTAGGTCCTTACCGATTGAACTTTGCTATTTGTACACTGATTTTTGACTCGTTGTTTGACACTTGCATTGTTGTCAAGTGTCAATTGGGTGGGAAAACTGTTTGAAATTTAAATTGACCAGCAGGGTAATGTCACGTGGCAAAGCGTAGACTAAAGTGTATACCATAGTGTACATGTAGCAATGTTCTTACTGATTGACCGTTACTATTTGTACTCTAATTTTCGACACATTGTTTGACACTTACATTATTGTCAAGTGTCAATTAGATGGGTCAGCTGTTTGAATTTTAAACTGTCCAATAGGGTAATGTCACGTGGCAGTGTGTAAACTAAAGTGTACACCGTAGTGTATATGTAACAAGGTTCTTACTGATTGAACTTTGCTATTTGTACCCTGATTTTCGACACGTTGTTTAACATTTGCATTATTGTCAAGTGTCAATTAGATAGGATAATTGTTTGAAATTTAAACTGTCCAACAGGGTAATGTCACGTGGCAATGTGTAAACTAAAGTGTACATGTAGCATGACTCATACCGATTAAACTTTGCTATTTGTAAACTGATTTTTGACACATTGTTTGACACTTCCATTGTTGTCAAGTATCAATTGAATGGGAAAACTATTTGAAATTTAAACTGTCCAACAGGGTAATGTTATCTCCAAAGTGTAAACTAAAATGTACACCATAGTGTACATGTAGCAAGGTCCTTACCGATTGAACTTTGCTATTTGTAGACTGATTTTTTACTCGTTGTTTGACACTTGCATTGCTGTCATGTGTCAATAGGAGGGAAAACTATATGAAATTTAAACTGTCCTGCAAGGTAATGTCACGTGGCAAAGTGGAAACTAAAGTGTGTACATCATAGTGTACATGTAGCAAGGTCCTTACCGATTGAAATTTGCTATTTGTACACTGATTTTTGACACGTTGTTTGACACTTGCATTATTGTCAAGTGGTCCTTACCGATTGAAATTTGCTATTTGTACACTGATTTTTGACACGTTGTTTGACACTTGCATTGTTGTCAAGTATCAATTGAATGGGAAAACTGTTTGAAATTTAAACTGTCCAACAAGGTAATGTCACGTGGCAAAGTGTAAACTAAAGTGTATACCATAGTGTACATGTAGCAAGGTTCTTACTGATTGAACTTCACTATTTGTACACTGATTTTTGACACGTTGTTTGACACTTGCATTATTGTCAAGTGTCAATTGGATGGGATAACTATTTGAAATTTAAACTGTCCAGCAGTGTAATGTCACGTGACAAAGTGTAAACTAAAGTGTACACCATAGTGTACATGTAGCATGACTCATACCGATTGAACTTTGCTATTTGTAAACTGATTTTTGACACGTTGTTTGACACTTGCATTGTTGTCAAGTGTCAATTGGATGGGATAACTGTTTGAAATTTAAACTGTCCAGCAGTGTAATGTCACGTAACAAAGTGTAAACTAAAATGTACACCATAATGTACATGTAGCATGACTCATACCGATTGAACTTTGCTATTTGTAAACTGATTTTTGACACGTTGTTTGACACTTGCATTGTTGTCAAGTGTCATTTGAATGGGAAAACTATTTGAAATTTAAACTATCCAATAGGGTAACGTCACGTGCAACGTGTAAACTAAAGGGTGTACACCATATTTTACATGTAGCAAGGTTCTTCCCGATTGAATTTTTGCTATTTGTACACTAATTTTTGACACGTTGTTTGACACTTACATTTTCGTCCATTGTCAATTGGATGGGAAAAATGTTTAAAATTTATACTGTCCAACAGGGTAATGTCACGTGGCAAAGTGTAAACTAAAGTGTACGCCATAGTGTACATGTAGTAAGGTCCTTACCGACTGAACTTAGCTATTTGAACACTGATTTTTGACTTGTTGTTAAACACTTGCATTGTTGTCAAGTGTCAATTGGATGGAAAAACTGTTTGAAATTTAAACTATCCAGCAAAGTAATGTCATGTGGCAAAGTGTAAACTAAAGTGTACGCCATAGTGTACATGTAGCAAGGTCCTTACAGATTAAACTTTACTATTTGTACACTAATTTTTGGCACGTTGTTTGACACTTGCATTGTTGCCAAGTGTCAATTGGATGGGAAAACTTTTTGAAATTTAAACTGTCCAATCGGGTAATGTCATGTGGTAAAGTGTAAACTAAGCCGTGCAACATAGTGTAAATGTTGCATGATTCATACTGATTAAACTTTGCTATTTGAACACTAATTTTTGACACGTTGTTTGACACTTGCATTGTTGTTAAGTGTTAATTTAATGGGAAAACCGTATGAAATTTAAACTATCCAACAGGGTATTGTCACATGGCAAAGTGTAAACTAAAGTGTGTACACCATAGTGTACATTCAGCAAGGTTCTTACCGATTGAACTTTGCTATTTGTACACTAATTTTTAACACATTGTTTGACACTTGCATTTTTGTCAATTATTAATTGGATGGGAAAGCTATTTGAAATTTATACTGTCTAACAGGGTAATGTCACGTGGCAAAGCGTAAACTAAAGTTAGCATGGCTCATACCGATTAAACTTTGCTATTTGTAAACTGATTTTTGACACGTTGTTTGACACTTGCATTGTTGTCAACTGTCAATTGAATGGGAAAAATGTTTGAAATTTAAACTATCCAACAGGGTAATAGGTCACGTGCAAAGTGTAAACTAAAGGGTGTACACCATATTTTACATGTAGCAAGGTTCATACCAATTGAACTTTGCTATTTGTACACTGATTTTTGACATGTTGTTTGACACTTGTATTGTTGTCAAGTATCAATTGGATGGAAAAACTGTATGAAATTTAAACTGTCCTGCAGGGTAATGTCATCTGGCAAAGTGAAAACTAAAGTGTGTGCACCATAGTGTCCATGTAGCAGGTCCTTACCGATTGAAATTTGTTATTTGTACACTGATTTCTAACACGTTGTTTGACACTTGCATTGTTGTCAAGTGTCAATTGGATGATAAAACTGTTTAAAATTTAAACTGTCCAACAGGTTAGTGTCACGTTGCAAAGTGTAAACTAAAGTGTACACTATAGTGTACATGTAGCAAGGTCCTTACTGATTGGACTTTGCTATTTGTACACTAATTTTCGATAAGTTGTTTAACACTTGCATTATTGTCAAATGTCAATTGGATGGGATAACTATTTGAAATTAAAATTGTCCAACAGGATAATGTCACGGGCCAAAGTGTAAACTAAAGTGTACACCATAGTCTACATGTAGCATGACTCATACCGATTAAACTTTGCTATTTTTAACTGATTTTGACACGTTGTTTGACTCTTGCATTATTGTCATGTGTCAGTTGAATGGGTAAAATGTTTGAAATTTGAACTGTCCAATAGGGTAATGTCACGTGCAACGTGTAAACTATAGGGTGTACATCATATTTCACATGTAGAAAGGTTCTTAACGATTGAACTTTGCTATTTGTACACTAATTTTTGACACGTTGTTCGACACTTACATTGTTGTCAAGTGTCAATTGGACGGAAAAACAGCATGAAATTTAAACTGTCCTGCAGGATAATGTCACGTGGCTAAGTGAAAACTAAAGTGTGTACACCATAGTGTACATGTAGCAATGTTCTTACCGATTGAACTTTGCTATTTGTACACTGATTTTTGACACATTGTTTGACACTTGCATTGTTGTCAAGTGTCAATTGGATGGAAAACTGTATGAAATTTAAACTGTCCTACAGGGTAATATCACGTGGCAAAGTGAAAACTAAAGTGTGTACACTGTAGAACCCCAAATAATTCTAGACACCTTAGTAGCACTAAGACATGAATATTGGATGACTAAAGTATACTTCAGATTTGTAGTCTCATTTGAGACTCATTTTCGACATAGGAAACATTTGATTCAGTAAATGATATCTAAATAAATGTTGTAGCTCTTTGAGTTAGCTATCCAACGCACTTTGAATTACCTCAATCGGATATCGGGAGAAGAAGTTATGATAGAAACACTAAAAGCTGTGCAGTGTCAACCGGACTACAACTGATCGACCGAAACTGCCTGAAGTGAAAATTCTCATTTTTCTCTAGAATTTAAATATTTATTTTCATCAATTATTTTCTCAAAGGGCCAACCACTTTTTGGGAATAAAAACCCCACTAAATTGAAGCATTTAACCTCAAACTTAAATGGCACCCATGTTTTCTCTCTTAAATGAAATTTGACCCTTCATTTGCTTTAAGTTATGGGATATTTACCTATAAATAGAGATCTCATTTCACTCATTTTTTCTCACACCAAAAGTAAGAGCTTTTACATACTAAAGAAAGAGTTTCCAAGAGAGAAAAAGAGAGGGAGGAAAACTATTTTTTCTAGAAGTTTAAGAAATGTTTTCAAGCATTTTTCATAAAAGTTTTGGGTGCTATCAAGGAGTGTCTTCAAGTATCAATTCTCAACAGTTTTCAAACATCCAAGGAGTGCATTTCTTTCAACGTCCAAGTTTCATCGAAGTTTTCAATCCAATTTTTCAAAGTTTCAAAAGCATCAATCAAGGTAGGTAGAGGTGCAATGTGTTTAATCGTATTAAGTTATAAGTTTCGATTCATGTTAATGTTTGTATGTCAAATGGTACTCCAGTAAGACATATCCCTCTATGTTAATGGTTGTATGACAAATGGTACTCCGGTACGGCATACCCTTCTATGTTGAAGAAATGTTCGTATGTCAAATGGTGCCCTCGGGTACGGCATACCCCTTCATGTCAAATGGTGCCTTCAGGTACAGCATGTATGAAAAGTTATAAAGTTAATGTTTTGAAATGTATAGCTTGATCATGAATGCACCTATGACACCTATTGAGTTTTTCAACTCACGGGTTTAATCCCATCTCTACATATTGAAGGAATTCTACCTCGGGCATGGATGGAGGAGAAGATGGAGAGTGATGCAATAAGCCCATGGAAATCCGGTGAATAAGTGATTTGGATTTATTTTTATGAAATGTTTTCCAATGTTATTTCTTTAAAGTTTTGAATAACGCAGAATGCGAGAACAAGTTATGTTTTCTTCAAATAAATTACATTTTATTGTTTTAAAAATGATTTAATGTTTTTGTTTAAAGTATTTGAAGTATTGTTATTTAAATTATTATCCGAAGATGTAAGCTTCCGCTAAAACATATACACTTGTTATTATACCACCGGTTAAGCTAAGTAAAGTAAATAGCGTTCCGGTCCACTAGGGGTCGGGGCGTTATAGCGTGGTATCAGAGCAAGGTTTAGCCAGTTCTGTAGACTAAGTATGTTTTTTTTTAAAAACAAAAGGAAAATGAAAAGTTTAAGGTTTTCCATGGCATCGTGCATCCATCCATCAATCTCATCCTATGGCCCAGGTATGTTCATGTTCAAATTATGTTTTGATGCTTTGATATGATTTAGAGATGTGTTATTTAAAGATATGTAATGGACTTGGGCAAAAGCTAAGGGCTTAAAGGGAATTGCATGATATGAAAGTTTAAATATTTCCATGTTTTCTTTAAGCAAAGAAAAAGTATGATGTATGTGAAAATGCAACAAATATGGCTCCTAGAACGACTAGGGCATATAGAGAAGCATTGAATCGTAGAATTGCTATCCATTCCTATGAAAACTATGTAAGTGATCCGACCCGACTGCTTAGCGAACATGTGTATGACATCTATGAGAGATGCATGATGGCGGTTAATGCTAGAATGGAGATCACGCATATTGAGGCCATAAATAACCTCACACACTCCCTCGCACCTCAATGGGGAGATATGGGAGTCACGGTTAGAGATGAAATGTTAGAAGGTAACCTAAACCTGTTCAAGTTTGAGAGGTATTGCCATGCCCTGATTGATTTGTGGGATGATGTAATCCATGAGGAGCCTGAGGAGGAACCTTTGGCTGAGGAAGAAGATCCCGAAGAAGAACTCGAGGATGATTTAGAGAATGATCCTGATCCTGAGCCTGAGCCACAGGTTGAGATGGACATAGAGTTCGGACCTGAGGCGAAAGACTCCTCCGAAGATGAAGCTCTACCAAAGAAGATCCGTAGAACTTATAGGGATTAGATTTAAATCCTTGTAATAGCTTCCCTTATGTCAAGAAATAAAATACTATTTTCTTTGCTTTAGTATTCGAAGAATGAAACTAATAAGAACCATATGTTTTATCTAAAGGAAATGGCCCGCGCACCTCCAAACTTGATAAGAGACCTCCTCCGAGCGGTTCAAGACCTAGGCAGGCAAATCCCGAACCAAGCTCAACCCGTACCACTAGCTCCTAATGTTCCAAACCATGCTTCAGTGGTCGAGCAATTTCGAAGGCACAAGCCCCCTACCTTCAACGGAGGAGCTGGTCCACTTGTAGTCGAGGAGTGGCTTCACAAGTTGGAGATAATATTTCAATTGATAGGGTGCACGGATGCTCAGAAAGTCTAGTGTATTGAGTTCATGTTCTTCGGTGATGCAAGTCACTGGTGGGACTCAATGTCAAAGACAAGGACCCCTGAGCAACAAGCGAAATTGACTTGGGAGCAATTCAAAGGGGAAGTAATGGACAAGTACTTTCCCTAGTCCTTGAGGGATCACAAAGAAAGTGAATTCCTCCAACTCAAGCAAAAGACTATGTCCCTGATTGAGTATGAGAGGAAGTTTGATCAACTTTCAAGATATGCTCCACATCTGGTGGATACGGAAGATAAGAAGGTACAAAAGTTTGAACAAGGGCTGAACTTGGATATAAGCATGATACTTATGTCCCATTGCTTCACCACATACCATGAAATGCTGGAAAGAGCTCATGCTATTTGGTACCAGAAGACTAGCGCCGAACAACATGGTCAACTGTTCAATGAACCAGGACAAGGGAAAAGACAAGTGGCAGAACAAGAAAGCTAATGGTGGAGCCAATGCCAGCAAAAGCATTGTGCCGGTTATTGCGCCCTGTTCTAAGTGTGGAAGGACACATTGTGGCGAGTGCTTACAAGGGAAAAATGTCTGTTTTCAATGTGGCAAGCTAGGACATATCATTAGGGATTGTCCCACACATACTCAGAAGAAGGATGATAACAGCGACCAGAACCAGAAAGGGAAAGCACGAGTTTTTGCGTTGACTCAACAGGATGCAGAGGAAAACTCTAATGTCATAGTAGGTACTCTACTGATAGCCAATACACCTGCTTATGTATTGTTTGATTCAGGAGCTACACACTCCTTTGCTTCAACAACTTTTATGGCTAAATCTAGTATTACCTGTGATAAGTCGGAAGGTACATTAGAAGTTAGTATTCCTTCAGGCAACCCTTTGAATACTGATAGAATAGCCAAGTCAGTAAGTATCAAAGTTGAGGGAAAACCAATGGAAGCGAACCTATACATGATAGAAATGAAGGATTTTGATGTAATACTAGGCATGGATTGGTTAGGTTGTAATTACACCACCATCCAATGTAAGGAAATGGAAGTATCATTTCAAAAACTAGGAGAGGAACCATTTTCGTTCCTTGGAATGAAGACGAAGCCCCTTATTCGACTAGTATCGGCTTTACAAGATGAGAAGATGTTGAGAAAAGAAACATGTCAAGGATATCTAGTAAGTATCTCAGGAGCGAAACAAGAGACGATAAGGGTTGAAGATGTACAAGTAGTACGGAAATTCATAGATGTGTTTCCAGAAGATCTATTTGGTATTCCACCCAATAGATAAGTGGAATTCACCATAGACCTAAGGCCCCATACCGAATGGCCCCAAAGGAACTACAAGAATTAAAGAAGCAGTTGCAAGAACTCCTAGATATGGGCTTCATACGACCAAGCGTATCTCCATGGGGTGCGCCGGTGTAGTTTGTAAAGAAGAAAGATGGAAGCATGAGGATGTGCATCGATTATAGGGAGATAAATCGATTAACCATCAAGAATAAGTACCCACTCTCGAGGATCGAGGATCTATTAGATCAACTGAAAGGAGCTAAGGTATTTTCCAAGATCGACTTACGATCGGGATACTATCAACTAAAAGTAGAGCCAAAGGATATACCTAAGACAGCTTTTAGAACTCGATATGGACACTACGAGTTTACGGTGATGCCGTTTGGGCTAACCAATGCACCTACAGTGTTCATGGACCTGATGAATCGAGTGTTTCATCAATACTTGGATAAGTTTGTCATAGTCTTCATCGATGACATTCTGATATATTTCAAGAGTAAGGAGCAACATGAAGAGCACTTGAGAATAGCCTTAGAGGTATTACACAAGGAGAAGCTGTATGCCAAATTCAAGAAGCGCGAGTTTTGGCTTGAACGAGTTGGATTTCTTGGACATGTAGTTACTGCCCAAGGGACTGAAGTAGATCCAGCAAAAGTAAAAGTAGTAACCAACTAGAAAGCACCAACAAATACTGGCGAAGTACGGAGTTTTCTAGGATTGGCTGGATATTATAGGAGATTCATAGAAGGATTCTCCAAAATAGCTGGACCAATGATGCAGCTTACAAGAAAGGGAGTAAAATTCCAATGGACAGAAAAATGCGAACAAAGTTTCCAAGAACTTAAGCGAAAGTTCATATTAGCACCTGTATTAACAATACCTGAAGGTACAGAAGGGTTTGTTATATACAGCGATGCATCCAAGCGAGGATTGGGATGTGTACTAATGCAAAATGGAAAAGTGATAGCCTATACTTCAAGACAATTGAAGAAACATGAGCAGAACTACTCGACGCATGATTTAGAACTTGCAGCGGTACTACACGCTTTGAAGATATGGCGACACTACTTGTATGGACGGAAGTGTGATATCTACACGATCACAAAAGTCGCAAGTATTTCTTCACACAGAAGAAATTGAATATGCGACAAAGATGATGGTTGGAATTGGTGAACGATTACGACTGCACTATTCACTACCATTCGGATAAGGCTAATGTTGTGGCCGATGCTCTAAGTAGAAAATCAATGGGACAATTGACATCACTATCCACCTCTTGGATTTAGTCAAGGACTTGGAAAAGTTGCAGATCGAAGTGGTTACCACACCAGGACAAGTCACTGCTCATCTAGCAGCTTTAATAAATTGACCTACTCTTAGAGATCGAATTATAGAAGCACAAAATAAAGACTCATTTTTACAGAAGATTAAGAATGAAGTTGGTACCGATAAGAAAAAGGACTTTGGATTAGCTGAGGATCAGGCACTGATATTTAGAGGAAGAATTTGCGTGCCTAAGGATGAATCCTTGAGAAATGAGAGATTGAAAGAAGCTCATTCCACCCCGTACACCGCACATCCCGGTGGTACGAAAATGTATTGAGATCTTCGAGATACATTTTGGAGGAAAAATATGAAAAGATGTATAGGGTAGTACGTGCAGAAGTGCATGGTATGTCAACAGGTTAAGGCAGAACACCAAAAACCAGCTAGATTGTTAAATCCACTAGATATACCTGAATGGAAATGGGAAAATATCACGATGGACTTTGTGGTTGGATTCCCAAAGTCAGCAAGAGGAAATAATGCTATATGGGTAGTAGTGGATCGACTAACGAAGCCAGCTCATTTTCTTCCAGTGAAAATAACATTCAGTTTAGACCAATTGGCACAGTTGTACATTAAAGAGGTTGTGAGATTACATGGTATACCTGTATCCATTGTGTCTGACAGAGACCCAAGGTTTACGTCCAAATTTTAGAAAAGTCTACGAGGAGCTGTGGGAACGAAGCTAAACTTTAGTACAGCATATCACCCTCAGTGCGATGGTCAGTCTGAAAAGACCATCCAAACTTTGGAAGACATGCTGAGAACATGTGTTTTGGATCTAGGAGGTAATTGGGAGTCATACCTCTAATAGAGTTCGCTTATAATAACAGTTTCCAAGCAACTATTGGAATGGCACCATATGAAGCTCTCTATGGTAGAAGATGTAGATCCCCTGTTCATTGGGATGAAGTCGGAGAGAAGAGAGTTTTGGGAACAGAAATAGTTGAAAGGACGGTCGAGGTAATCGATAAGATCCGTACAAGAATAAAGGCAGCATAGGATCGACAAAAGAGCTATGCAAATACAAGGAGGAAGGATTTAGAATTCCAAGTTGGGGATAAAGTGTTTCTAAAAGTAGCACCGATGAAAGGTGTACTTAGATTTGAAAAGAAAGGCAAGCTACAACCCCGATATATCTGACCTTTCGAAATACTTGATAGAGTCGGAAATGTGGCTTACCGACTAGCTTTGCCACCTGAATTATCGGCAGTGCACAATGTGTTCCATATATTGATGATAAAGAAGTATGTACATGATCCTAATCATGTAGTGAGTTATCAAACCTTGGAGGTATAGAAAGATTTGTCGTACGAGGAACTATTGATCAAGATATTGGATCAAAAAGTGCATAAACTAAGGAATAAAGAGATTCAGCTGGTTAAGATACAGTGGAATCATCACGGCGTAGAAGAAGCCACTTGGGAAAAAGAAAAAGAAGCCAAAGACAAGTATCCAACACTATTCGCCCAATCAGAAGGTAAATTTCGAGGACAAAATTTTAATTAAGGTGTGGGGGATATAGAACCCCAAATAATTATAGACACCTTAGTGGCACTAAGACATATATATTAGATGACTAAAGTATACTTTAGATTTTTAGTCTCATTTGAGACCCATTTTCGACATAGGAAACATTTGATTTGGAAAATGATATCTAAATAAAAGTTGTAGCTCTTTGAGTTTTCTTTCCAACGCACTTTGAATTACCTCAATCGGATATCAGGAGAAGAAGTTATGATAGAACCACTGAAGGCTATGCAGCATTAACCGGACTACAACCGGTCGACTGAAACTGCCTGAAGTGAAAATTCTCGTTTTTCTCTAGAATTTAAATATTTATTTTCATCAATTATTTTCTCAAAGGGCCACCCACATTTTTGGCAATAAAAACCCATTAAATTTAAGCATTTAATCTCAAACTTAAATGGCACCCATATTTTCTCTCTTAAATGAAATTTGACCCTTCATTTGCTTTAAGCTATGGGATATTTACCTATAAATAGAGATTTCTTTTCACTCACTTTTTCTCACACCAAAAGCAAGAGCTTTTACAGACTAAAGAAAGAGTTTCCGAGAGAGAAAAAGAGAGGGAGGAAAACTATTTTTTCTAGAAGTTTAAGAAGTGTACACCATAGTGTACATGTAGCAAGGTCCTTACCGATTCAACTTTGCTATTTGTATACTGATTTTTAACACATTGTTTGACATTTGAATTTTTGTCAATTATCAATTGGATGGGAAAACTGTTTGAAATTTATACTGTCTAACAGGGTAATGTCACGTGGCAAAGGGTAAACTAAAGTGTATACCATAGTGTACATGTAGCATGGCTCATACCGATTAAACTTTGCTATTTGTAAACTGATTTTTCGCACGTTATTTGACACTTGCATTGTTGTCAAGCATCAATTGGATGGAAAAATTGTATGAAATTTAAACTGTCCAACAGGTTAATGTCACATGACAAAGTGTAAACTAAAGTGTACACCATAGTGTACATGTAGCAAGGTCCTTACTGATTGAACTTTGCTATTTGTACACTGATTTTTTACTCATTGTTTGACACTTGTATTGTTGTCAAGTGTCAATTGGATGGAAAAACTGTATGAAATTTAAACAGTCCTACAGGGTAATGTCATGTAGCAAAATGAAAACTAAAGTGTGTACACCATAGTGTACATGTAGCAAGGTCCTTACGGATTGAAATTTGCTATTTGTACACTGATTTTTACCACGTTGTTTGACACTTGCATTGTTGTCAAGTGTCAATTGGATAGAAAAATTGTTTGAAATTTAAACTGTCCAACAGGTTAATGTCACATGGTAAAGTGTAAACTAAAGTGTATTCCATAGTGTACAGGTAGCAAGGTCCTTACCGATTGGACTTTGCTATTTGTACAGTTATTTTTGACACGTTGTTTGACCCTTGCATTTTTGTCAAGTGTCAATTAGATGGAAAAATTGTTTGAAATTTATACTGTCCAGCAGGGTACTGTCACGTGGCAAAGTGTAAACAGAAGTGTGTACACCATAGTGTATATGTAGTAAGGTCCTTACCGATTGAAATTTGCTATTTGTACACTTATTTTTGACTCATTGTTTGACACTTGTATTGTTGTCAAGTGTCAATTTGATGGGAAAACTATTTGAAATTTATATTGTCCAACATGATAATGTCACGTGACAAAGTGCAAACTAAAGTGTACACCATAGTGTACATGTAGCAAGGTTCTTACCGTTTGAACTTTGCAATTTACACACTCATTGCACGTTGTTTGACACTTGCATTATCGTCAAGTGTCAATTGGATGGGATAACATTTTGAAATTTATACTGTCCAACAGGGTAATTTCACGTGGCAAAGTGTAAACTAAAGTGTACTCCATAGTTTACATGTAGCAAGGTTCTTACTGATTGAACTTTGCTATTTGTACACTAATTTTCAACACGTTGTTTGACACTTGCATTATTGTCAAGTGTCAATTGGATGGGATAACTATTTGAAATTAAAACTGTCAAACAGGGTAATGTCACGTGCCAAAGTGTAAACTAATGTGTACACCATAGTGTACATGTAGCATGACTTATACCGATTAAACTTTGCTATTTGTAAACTGATTTTTGACACGTTGTTTGACACTTGCATTGTTGTCAAGTATCAGTTGAATGGCAAAAATGTTTGAAATTTGAACTGTCTACTAGGGTAATGTCACGTGCGACGTGTAAACTAAAGGGTGTACACCATATTTCACATGTAGTAAGGTTCTTACAGATTGAACTTTGCTATTTGTACACTAATTTTTGACACTTTGTTTGACACTTGCATTGTTGTCGAGTGTTAATTGGAGGGAAAAATTGTATGAAATTTAAACTATCCTGTAGGATAATGTCACGTGACAAAGTGAAAACTAAAGTGTGTACACCATAGTGTACATGTAGCAAGGTTCTTACCGATTGAACTTTGCTATTTGTACACTAATTTTTGACATGTTATTTAACACTTGCATTGTTGTCAAGTGTTAATTGGATGGAAAAATTGTATGAAATTTAAACTGTCCTATAGGGTAATGTTACGTGGTAAAGTGAAAACTAAAGTGTGTACACCATAGTGTACATGTAGCAAGGTCTGTACTGATTGAAATTTGCTATTTGTACACTGATTTTTAACACGTTGTTTGACACTTGCATTGTTGTCAAGTGTCAATTGGATGAGAAAACTGTTTGAAATTTAAACTGTCCAGCAGGTTAATGTCACGTGGAAAAGTGTAAACTAAAGTGTACACCATAGTACAAAAGTAGCAAGGTCCTTACCGATTTAACTTTGCTATTTGTTCACTTATTTTTGACTCGTTGTTTGATGCTTGCATTGTTGTCAACTGTTAATTGGATGGAAAAACTGTATGAAATTTAAACTATTCTGTAGGGTAATGTCACGTGGCAAAGTGTAAACTGAAGTTTTTACACCATAGTGTACATATAGCAAGGTCCTTACCGATTGTTCTTTGCTACTTGTTCACTTATTTTTAACTTGTTATTTGACGCTTGCATTGTTGTCAAGTCTCAATTGGATAGAAAAACTATATGAAATTTAAACTATCCTGCAGAGTAATGTCACGTGGCAAAGTGTAAACTAAAGTGTGTACACTATAGTGTACGTGTAGCAAGGTCCTTACCGATTGAACTTTGCTATTTGTACAGTTATTTTTGACTCGTTGTTTGATGCTTGCATTGTTGTCAAGTGTCAATTGGATGGAAAAATTGTATGAAATTTAAACTGTCCTACAGGGTAATGTCACATGGTAAAGTGTAAACTAAAGTGTGTACACCATAGTGTACATGTAGTAAGGTCCTTACCGATTGAAATTTGCTATTTGTACACTGATTTTTGACTCATTGTTTGACACTTGCATTGTTCTCAAGTGTCAATTTGATGGGAAAACTGTTTGAAATTTAAACTGTCCAATATGGTAATATCACGTGATAAAGTGCAAACTAAAGTGTACACCATAGTGTACATGTAGCGATGTTCTTACCGTTTGAACTTTGCTATTTGTACACTGATTTTCGACACGTTCTTTGACACTTGCACTGTTGTCAAGTGTCAATTGAGTGGGAAAACTGTTTAAAATTTAAACTACCCAACAAGGTAATGTCTTGTGGAAAAGTGCAAACTAAAGTGTACACCATAGTGTACATGTGGCAAGGTCCTTACCGATTGAGCTTCTCTATTTGTG
Source organism: Olea europaea var. sylvestris (assembly GCF_002742605.1). Classification (NCBI taxonomy): domain Eukaryota; kingdom Viridiplantae; phylum Streptophyta; class Magnoliopsida; order Lamiales; family Oleaceae; genus Olea; species Olea europaea. The sequence continues at coordinate 175,312 of NW_019236598.1, forward strand.
CACTAATTTTTGACACGTTATTTGACACTTGCATTGTTACCAAGTGCCAATTGGATGGTAAAACTGTTTGAAATTTAAACTGTCCAACCTGGTAATGTCACGTAGCAAAGTGTAAACTAAGGAGTGTAACGTAGCGTAAATGTTGCATGATTCATACCGATTAAATTTTTATATTTGAACACTGATTTTTGACACGTTCTTTGACACTTGCATTGTTGTTAAGTGTCAATTGAATGGGAAAATTGTATGAAATTTAAACTGTCCAACAGGGTAATGTCGCATGGCAAAGTGTAAATTAAAGTGTGTACACCATAGTGTACATTCAGCAAGGTTCTTATTGATTGAACTTTGCTATTGGTACACTGATTTTTGACAAGTTGTTTGACACCTGCATTTTGTCAATTGTCAATTGGATGGGAAAATTGTTTGAAATTTGTACTATCCAACAGGGTAATGTCACGTGGCAAAGTGTAAACTAAAGTGTACTCTATGGTGTACATGTAGCATGGCTCATACCGATTAACCTTTGCTATTTGTAAACTGATTTTTGACACGTTGTTTGACACTTGCATTGTTGTCAAGTGTCAATTGATCGAAAAAACTGTTTAAAATTTAAACTATTCAACAGAGTAATGTTACGTGGCATAGTATAAACTAAAGTGTGTACACCATATTTTACATGTATTAAGGTTCTTACCGATTGAACTTTGCTATTTGTACACTGATTTTTGACACGTTGTTTGACACTTGCATTTTTGTCAATTGTCAATTAGATGGGAAAATTGTTTAAAATTTAAACTATCTAACAGGGTAACGTCACGTGGTAAAGTGTAAACTAAAATGTACATCATAGTGTACAAGTAGCACGGTCCTTACAGATTGCGCTTTGCTATTTGTACACTGATTTTTGACACGTTCTTTGACACTTGCACTATTGTCAAGTGTCAATTAAATGGGAAAACTGTTTGAAATTTAAACTGTCCAGCGGGGTAATGTCTTGTGGCAAAGTGCAGTAGTCGAGAAATATAAAATGGAATTATGCTAATATTTTGTGTTGATCTAGCACCACGAGCCTAACTCATTTTAGAAACAACCTATGGAAGCTCAACCCATGTAAGATTACGAAAGCCCAAGTCATAAGTTAATTAAAAGTCCAGCAATTTAAGAGATTAAGTTTACGTAAAATTGATTACAAAGATTTAATGAATAACTGGGTTGCCACAATGGTCATGTACATGGTATTTCATATAGGCAACCCAAGTTCGAATCACCATGTAGAGTTTTTTTATAAAAATTTTATATGAATTATTTTTATGGCTTAGAGACTCTTCAAACTCTTAGTTAAAGACTAAGTTTAATAAATTTAATGATAATACAACTCCCCCACTTAATTTTTCATTAAAAAGAAAGGTTATAGAAGTGGAAGGTCACTTTTTCACTACACTTCTCTTCAAATCCGAATTTCATCTCATTTTCTCTCAAAAAAATATATTTCATATCAAGTTAAGCTTAAGGAATAACAAGGGTGAGAAGAAGGAAAACTTTCTATACATTTTGTTCTTTTATCCAAGAAAATTCAAGGTAGGTAGAGATGCAAGTGTTCATTCGTTTTCAAATCTAATTTTTCGATAAATGTTTAAATAAAATGGTACCTTCGGTTACGGTGCTTTGGCACTACAATAGTTTGAATGATCATTCTCCGGCTCTACGTGTTATAATAATGCTGTAGTAATTGGATTTTGCCGGAAATCTATCTACGTGCGATGGTATGAATCTATAGTTCAGAATTTCTAATTTGATAACGAATTGCACCGATGATATCTATTGAGTTTCAAACTCATGGGTTAATACCCTTCCTACAGCTTGAATGAAATTTTCTTGGGGCGTAGATGATGGTAAAGGATGATGCAACATGTCATGGAGAAGCCAGTGATTTACATCTTTAGTTGATTTTGAGATGTTTACACTTTCTTTAAATTTGATTCCTATGAATATTGTATGGATCTATTTTACGAACACTCATTATGAATAAATTATGTTTGAAAGTAGAAATGTATCATAGGAATAAATTTACAAATCACCGTGTACAAAAAAAAGTTAGCGACTTAAAGTTTTGATGTTTCTTTAGAAATTTCAGTTTCTGCCTCATCTTTAAAAAAATCATAACTCTTTTGATACTTGGTATTTTTATACAAAACCAATTAGATTGGATAGCCTAACAAGTTAGATACTGAATAAAATTGGAATCATTTCAATCCAATATCGGTAAAAGGTTATATGTCACATAAAGTAAATTGTGCTGGGTGCTGTCTCTGTTTTTCAGCTTCTACCCTTGTTTTCAAAAACTCATATCTCACTTGTTACTTGGAATTTTTGGATGAAACCAATTGGATTTGATAGTCACATGGATCAGCTACTGAATAAATTTAAAATCATGTGGTTTTGACATCAGTGGAATTCTATATACCATTTTAAGTGAACTGCAAAGGTCACCTTTCCACCGGGTCGCTGCTGAGTTTTGAAAAATATTTTAGTACCCCATATGATGTCGGCGGAAGCTAATTTTTTACTATGTCATATTATAAGGAGTTTACTACCTTAAATTAAAATTTTATGAAGTTTCAAGGTAGATAGCTATGAAAACAAATTTATTTTGACAATTACTGTTTGAGACAAAAAACTGGAACAGCAACATTACTTTTTAAGTTTTGCCAAAATTTCACGTCAATAGTCGTTACATGCATAGAACCCATTCTAAAAATATTTTTTGTAATTTTTTAATTTTAGAATTGGATTATTGGTTAAATAAAAAAAAGAAATTTTTTTAATTAACTTCTAAAATTTAATCTTTATACCTTTTACTAAAAATATATTGAACTAACATTACAGCTAAGGTACAATGGTTTAAGTGACGTTTCCGTCCACGCAGGTCGAGGCGTTACATAGAGTGTAAACTAAATTGTACACCATAGTGTACATATAGCAAGGTCCTTACCGATTGAACTTTGTTATTTGTATACTAATTTTTGACACGTTGTTTGACACTTGCATTGTTGCCAAGTGTTAATTGGATGGGAAAACTATTTGAAATTAAAACTATCCAACGGGACAATGTCACGTGGCAAAGTGTAAACTAAGGAGTGCAAATGTAGCATGATTCATACCGATTAAACTTTGCGATTTGAACACTGATTTTTTTCACGTTGTTTGACACTTGCATTGTCGTCAAGTGTTAATTGAATGGGAAAACTGTTTGAAATTTATACTGTCCAACAGGGTAATGTCACATGGCCAAGTGTAAACTAAAGTGTACACCATAGTGTATATGTAGCAAGGTCCTTACCGATTGAACTTTGCTATTTGTACACTGATTTTTGACTCGTTGCTTGACACTTGCATTGTTGTCAAGTGTCAATTGGATGGAAAAATTGTATGAAATTTAAACTGTCCTACAGGGTAATGTCACGTGGCAAAGTGTAAACTAAAATGTGTACACTATAGTGTACATGTAGCAAAGTCTTTACCAATTGAAATTTACTAATTGTACACTGATTTTTGACACGTACTTTGACACTTGCATTGTTGTCAAGTGTCAATTGGATGGAAAAACTATTTGAAATTTAAAATGTCCAACAGGATAATGTCACGTGGCAAAGTGTAAACCGAAGTATTCACCGTAGTGTACATGTAGCAAGGTTCTTACAGATTGAACTTTCTTATTTGTACACTAATTTTCGACACGTTGTTTGACACTTGCATTTTTGTCAAGTGTCAATTGTTTGAAATTTAAACTGTCCAACAGGGTAATGTCAGTTGGCAAAATGTAAACTAAAGTGTACACCATAGTGTACATTTAGCATGACTCATACCGATTAAACTTTGCTATTTGTAAACTGATTTTTGACACGTTCTTTGACGCTTGCATTGTTGTCAAGTATCAATTGAATGGGAAAAATTTTTGAAATTTAAACTATCCAACGGGACAATGTCACGTGCAAAGTGTAAACTAATGGATGTGCAAAGTGTAAACTAATGGATGTACGCCATATTTTACATGTAGCAAGGTTCTTACCGATTGAACTTTGCTATTTGTACACTGATTTTTGACATGTTGTTTGACACTTGCATTTTTGTCAATTGTCAATTGGATGGGAAAACTGTTTGAAATTTATACTGTCCAACAGGGTGATGTTACGTGGCGAAGTGTAAACTAAAGTGTACACCATAGTGTACATGTAGCAAGGTCCTTTGTACACTGATTTTTGACTCGTTGTTTGACACTTACATTACTGTCAAGTGTCAGTTGGATGGAAAAACTGTATGAAATTTAAACTGTCCTACAAGGTAATGACACGTGCAAAATGTAAAGTAAAGGGTGTACACCATATTTTACAAGTAGCAAGCTTCTTACCGATTGAACTTTCTTATTTGTACACTGATTTTTGACACGTTGTTTGACACTTGCATTTTTATCAATTGCCAATTGGATGGGAAAATTGTTTGAAATTTATACTGTCCAATAGGGTAATGACACGTGCAAAATGTAAAGTAAAGGGTGTACCCCAAATTTTACAAGTAGCAGGGTTCTTACCGATTGAACTTTGCTATTTGTACACTGATTTTTGACATGTTGTTTGACACATGCATTTTTGTCAATTGTCAATTGGATGGAAAAACTGTTTGAAATTTATACTGTTCAACAGGGTAATGTCATGTGGCAAAGTGTAAACTAAAGTGTACAACATAGTGTACATGTAGCAAGGTCCTTACTGATTGAACTTTGCTATTTGTACTCTGATTTTTTACTTATTATTTGACACTTGCATTGTTGTCAAGTGTCAATTGGATGGAAAACCTATATGAAATTTAAACCATCCTACAGGGTAATGACACGTTCAAAATGTAAAATAAAGGGTGTACACCATAATTTACATGTAGCAAGGTTCATACCGATTAAACTTTGCTATTTGTAAACTAATTTTTGACACGTTGTTTGACACTTGCATTGTTGTCAAGTGTCAATTGAATGGGAAAATTGTTTAAAATTTAAACTATCCAACAGGGTAATGTCACGTGCAAAGTGCATAGTAAAGGGTGTACACCATATTTTACATGTAGCAAGGTTCTTACCGATTGAACTTTCCTATTTGTACAATGATTTTTGACACATTGTTTGACACTTGCATTTTTGTCAATTGTCAATTGGATAGGAAAACTGTTTGAAATTTATACTGTCCAATAGGGTAATGTCACGTGGCAAAGTGTAAACGAAAGTGTACACCATAGTGTACATGTAGCAAGGTCCTTACCGATTGAACTTTGCTATTTGTACACAGATTTTTGACTCGTTGTTTGACACTCGCATTGTTGTCAAGTGTCAATTGGATGGAAAAACTATTTGAAATTTAAATTGTCCCGCAGGGTAATGTCACGTGGCAAAGTGTGAACTAAAGCGTACACCATAGTGTACATATAGCAAGGTCCTTACAGATTGAACTTTACTATTTGTACATTGATTTTTGACATGTTCTTTGACAATTGCACTGTTGTCAAGTGTCAATTGAATGGAAAAACTGTTTGAAATTTAAACTGTCAAGCAGGGTAATGTCTTGTGGCAAAGTGTAAACTAAAGTTTACACCATAGTGTACTTGTAGCAAAGTCCTTACCGATTAGACTTTGCTATTTGTACCCTAATTTTTGACTTGTTGTTTGACACTTGCATTGTTGCCAAGTGTCAATTGGATGGGAAACTGTTTGAAACTTAAACTATCCAACCGGGTAATGTCACGTGGCAAAGTGTAAACTAAGGAGAGCAACATAGTGTAAATGTAGCATAATTCGTACCGATTAAACTTTGCTATTTGATCACTGATTTTTGACACGTTCTTTGACACTTACATTGTTGTCAAGTGTCAATTGAATGGGAAAATTGTATGAAATTTAAATTGTCCAATAGGGTAATGTCACATGGCAAAGTGTAAACTAAAGTGTGTACACCATAGTGTACATGCAGCAAGGCTCTTACCGATTGAATTTTGCTATTTGTACACTGATTTTTGACACGTTGTTTGACACTTGCATTTTTTTCAATTGTCAATTGGATGGGAAAATTGTTTGAAATTTATACTGTCCAACAATGTAATTTCATGTGGCAAAGTGTAAACTAAAGTGTACACCATAGTGTACATGAAGCAAGGTCCGTACCGATTGAACTTTGCTATTTGTAAACTGATTTTTGACTCGTTGTTTGACACTTGCATTGTTGTCATGTGTCAATTGGAAGGAAAAATTGTATGAAATTTAAACTGTCTTGCATGGTAATATCACGTGGCAAAGTGTAAGCTAAAGTGTGTACACCATAATGTACATGTAGCAAGGTCCTTACCGATTGAAATTTGCGATTTGTACCCTAATTTTTGACACGTTGTTTGTCACTTGCATTGTTGTCAAGTCTCAATTGGATGGGAAAACAGTTTTAAATTTAAACTGTCCAACGAGGTATTGTCACGTGGCAAAGTGTAAACTAAAGTGTACACCACAGTGTACATGTAGCAAGGTTCTCACTTATTGAACTTTGCTATTTGTACACTGATGTTCGACACGTTATTTGACACTTACATTATTGTCAAGTGTCAATTGGATGGGATAGCTGTTTGAAATTTAAACTGTCTAATAGGATAATGTCACGTGACAAAGTGTAAAGTAAAGTGTACACTATAGTTTACATGTAGCATGACTCATACCGATTAAACTTTACTGTTTGTAAATTGATTTTTGACACATTGTTTGACACTTGCATTGTTGTCAAGTGTTAATTGAATGGGAAAACCATTTGAAATTTAAACTACCCGATTGGGTAATGTCACGTGCAAAGGGTAAACTAAAGGGTGTACACCATATTTTACATGTAGCAAGGTTCTTACCGATTGAACTTTGCTATTTGTACACTGACTTTCGACATGTTGTTTGACACTTGCACTGTTGTCAAGTGTCAATTGAATGGGAAAACTGTTTGAAATTTATACTGTCCAACAGGGTAATTTCACGTGGCAAAGTGTAAACTAAAGTGTACACCATAGTGTACATGTAGCAAGGTCCTTACCGATTGAACTTTGCTATTCGTACACTAATTTTTGACACGTTGTTTGACACTTGCATTGTTGCCAAGTATCAATTGGATGGGAAAACTATTTGAAATTTAAACTGTCCAACTGGGTAATGTCACATGACAAAGTGTACACTAATGAGAGCAACATAGTGTAAATGTAGCATAATTCATACCGATTAAACTTTGCAATTTGAACACTAATATTTGACACATTGTTTGACAATTGCATTGTTGTCAAGTGTCAATTGAATGGGAAATCTGTATGGAATTGAAACTATCCAACAGGGTAATGTCACATGGCAAAGTGTAAATTAAAGTGTCTACACCATAGTGTACATGCAGCAAGGTTCTTACCAATTGAACTTTGCTATTTGTACACTGATTTTTGACACGTTGTTTGACACTTACATTTTTGTTAATTGTCAATTGGATGGGAAAACTGTTTGAAATTTATACTGTCCAACAGGGTAATTTCTCGTGACAAAGTGTAAACTAAAGTGTACACCATAGTGTACATATAGTAAGGTCCTTACTGATTGAACTTTGCTGTTTGTACACTGATTTATGACTCGTTGTTTGACACTTGCATTGCTGTCAAGTGTCAATTGGGTGGAAAAACTATTTGAAATTTAAACTGTCTAGCACGGTAATGTCATACGGCAAAGTGTGAACTAAAGTGTACACCACAGTATACATGTAGCATGACTCATATCGATAAAACTTTGCTATTTGTAAACTGATTTTTGACACGTTGTTTGACACTTGCATTGTTTGTGAAGTGTAAATTGAATGGGAAAACTATTTCAAATTTAAACTGTCCAATAGGGTAATGTCACGTGGAAAGTGTAAAGTAGAGGATGTACACCATATTTTACATGTAGCAAGGTTCTTACCGATTAAACTTTGCTATTCGTACACTAATTTTTGACACGTTGTTTGACAGTTGCATTTTTGTCAATTGTAAATTAGTTGAAAAACCTGTTTGAAATTTATACTGTCCAACAGGGTAATGTCACGTGGTAAAGTGTAAACTAAAGTATACACCATAGTGTACATGTAGCAAGGTCCTTACCAATTGAACTTTGCTATTTGTACACTAATTTTTGACTCGTTGCTTGACACTTGCATTGTTGTCAAGTGTCAATTGGATGGAAAAATTGTTTGAAATTTAAATTGTCCTGCAAGGTAATGTCACGTGGTAAAGTGTGAACTAAAGTGTACACCATAGTGTACATGTTGCAAGGTCTTTACAGATTGAACTTTGCTATTTGTACATTGATTTTTGACATGTTCTTTGACACTTGCACTGTTGTCAAGTGTCAATTGAATGGGAAAACTATTTGAAATTTAAACTGTCCAGTAGGGTAATGTCTTGTGGCAAACTGTAAACTAAAGTTTACACTATAGTGTACATGTAGCAAGGTTCTTACCGATTGAACTTTGCTATTTATACACTAATTTTTGACACGTTGTTTGACACTTGCATTGTTGCCAAGTGTCAATTGAGTGAGAAAACTGTATGAAATTTAAACTGTCCAATAGGGTAATTTCACATGGCAAAGTGTAAACTTAAGTGTGTGCACCATAGTGTACATACAGCAAGGTTTTTACCGATTGAACTTTGCAATTTGTACACTGATTTTTGACACGTTGTTTGACACTTGCATGTTTGTCAATTCTCAATTGGATGGGAAAATAGTTTGAAATTTATACTGTCCAACAGGGTAATTTCATGTGGCAAAGTGTAAACTAAAGTGTACACCATAGTGTAGATGTAGCAAGGTCCTTACCGATTGAAATTTACTATTTGTACACTGATTTTTGACTCGTTGTTTGACATTTGTATTGTTGTCAAGTGTTAATTGGATGGAAAAATTGTATGAAATTTAAACAGTCCTACAGGGTAATGTCACATGGCAAAGTGTAAACTAAAGTGTGTACACCATAGTGTACATGTAGCAAGTTCCTTACCGATTGAAATTTGCTATTTTACACTAATTTTTGACACGTTGTTTAACACTTGCAATGTTGTCAAGTCTCAATTGGATAGGAAAACAGTTTGAAATTTAAACTGTCCAACAAGGTAATGTCACATGGTAAAGTGTAAATTAAAGTGTACACCACAGTATACATGTAGCAAGGTTCTTATTGTCAAGTGTCAAATGGAAGTGTGTACACCATATTGTACTTGTAGCAAGGTTCTTACCAATTGAACTCTGCTATTTGTACACCGATTTTTGACACATTGTATGACACTTGCATTTTTATCAATTGTCAATTGAACGGGAAAACTGTTTGAAATTTATACTGTCCTACAGGGTAATGTCTCGTGGCTACGTATAAACTATAGTGTACACAATAGTGTACATGTAGCAAGGTCCTTACCGATTAAACTTTGCTATTTGTACACTGATTTTTGACTCGTTGTTTGACACTTATATTGTTGTCAAGTGTCAATTGGATGGAAAAATTGTAAGAAATTTAAATTGTCCAGCAGGGTAATATCACATGGGAAAGTGTAAACTAAAGTGCGTACACCATAGTGTACATGTAGCAAGGTCCTTACCGATTGAACTTTGCTATTTGAACACTGATTTTTGACACGTTGTTTAACACTTGCAATATTATCAAGTCCCAATTGGATGGAAAAAATATTTGAAATTTAAATTGTCCAGCAGGGTAATGTCTTGTGGCAAACTGTAAACTAAAGTGTTCACACCATAGTGTACATGTAGCAATGTACTTACCGATTGAACTTTGTAATTTGTAAACTGATTTGTGACACTTGCATTGTTGTCAAGTATCAATTGGATAAGTAAACGATTTGAAATTTAAACTGTCCAACATGGTAATGTCATGTGGTAAAGTGTACACTAAAGTCTGCACCATAGTGTACATATAGCAAGGTCCTTACAGATTGAAGATTGCTGTTTGTACACTAATTTTTGACACTTGCATTGTTGTCCAGTGTTAATTGGGTGAAAAAACTCTTTGAAATTTAAACTGTCCAGCAGGGTAATGTCACGTGGCAAAGTGTAAACTAAAGTGTGTACACCATAGTGTACATGTAGCAAGGTACTTACTAATTGAACTTTGCTATTTGTACACTAATTTTCGACACGTTGTTTGACACTTGCATTGTTGTCAAGTGTCAATTGGATGGGAAAACTATTTGAAATTTAAATTGTCCAACAGGGTAATGTCACGCGGCAAAGTATAAACTAAAGTGTATACCATAGTGTACATGTAGAAGGGTCCTTACTGATTGAACTTTGCTATTTGTATACTAATTTTTGACGTGTTGTTTGACACTTGCATTGTTGTCAACTGTCAATTGGATGAGGAAACTGTTAGAAATTCAAACTCCCAAGTAGGGTAATGTCATGTGGCAAAGTGTAAATTAAAGTGTGTAAACCATAGTGTACATGTAGCAAGGTAGTTGTTGATCGAACTTTGTGATTTGTAAACTGATTTTTGACCCTTGCATTCTTGTCAAGTGTCAGTTGGATGGGAAAACTGTTTGAAATTTAAACTGTCCAGTAGTGTAATATCACGTGGCAAAGTGTAAACTAAAATGTACACCATAGTGTACATGTAGCAAGGTTCTTACTGAATGAAATTTGCTATTTGTACACTGATTTTCGACACGTTGTTTGACACTTGCATTATTGTCAAATGTCAATTGGATTGGATAACTATTTGAAATTTAAATTGTCCAACAGGGTAATGTCACGTGGCAAAGTGTAAGCTAAAGTGTACACCATAATGTACATGTAGCATGGCTCATACCGATTAAACATTGCTATTTGTAAACTGATTTTTGACACGTTGTTTGACACTTGCATTGTTGTCAAGTGTTAATTAAATGGGAAAACTGTTTAAAATTTAAACTGTCCAATAGGGTAATGTCATGTGGCAAAATGTAAACTAAAGTGTGTACACCATATTTTACATGCAACAAGGTTCTTACCGATTGAACTTTAGTATTTGTACACTGATTTTGACACGTTGTTTGACACTTGCATTTTTGTAAATTGTCAATTAGATGGGAAAACTATTTGAAATTTATACTGTCCAACATGGTAATGTCACGAGGCAAAGTGTAAACTAAAGTGTACACCATAGTGTACATGTAGCACGATCCGTACAGGTTGAACTTTGCTATGTGTACACTGATTTTTGGCACGTTCTTTGACACTTGCACTGTTGTCAAGTGTCAATTGAATGTGATAACTATTTGAAATTTAAATTGTCCAGCAGGATAATGTCTTGTGGCAAAGTGTTAACTTAAGTATACACCATGGTGTACATGTAGCAAGGTCCATACCGATTGAAATTTCCTATTTGTATACTAATTTTTGACACGTTGTTTGGCACTTGCATTGTTACCAAGTGTCAATTAGATGGATTGTTTGAAATTTAAATCGTCCAACGGGATAATGTCACGTGGCAAAGTGTAAACTAAGGAGTGAAACATAGTTTAAATGTAGCATGATTCATACCGATTAAACTTTGCTATTTGAACACTGATTTTTAACACGTTGTTTAACACTTGCATTGTTGTCAAGTGTAAGTTGAATGGGAAAACTGTATGAAATTTAAACTGTCCAACAGGGTAATGTCACGTGGCAAAGTGTAAACTAAAGTGTGTACACCATAGCGTACATGTAGCAAGGTTCTTACCGATTGAAATTTGCTATTTGTACACTGATTTTTGACACGTTGTTTGACACTTGTATTTTTGGCAATTGTCAATTAGATGGGAAAACTGTTTGAAATTTATACTGTCCAACAAGATAATGTCACGTGGCAAAGTGTAAACTAAAGTGTACACCATAGTGTACATTTAGTAAGGTCTTACTGATTGAACTTTGCTATTTGTACACTGATTTTTGACTCGTTGTTTGACACTTGCATGTTATCGAGTGTCAATTGGATGGAAAAACTATATGAAATTTAAGCTGTCCTACAGGGTAATGTCGTGGCATAGTGTAAACTAAAGTGTGTACATCATAGTGTACATGTAACAAGGTCCTTACCGATTGAAATTTACTATGTGTACACTGATTTTTGAAGCGTTGTTTGACACTTGCATTGTTCTCAAGTGTCAATTGGATGGGAAAATTATTTGAAATTTAAACTGTCCAACAGGGTAATGTAAGGTGGCAAAGTTTAAACTAAAGTGTACACCATAGTGTACATGTAGCAAGGTTCTTACTGATTGAACTTTGCTATTTGTACACTGATTTTCGACACGTTTGGCACTTACATTATTGTCAAGTATCAATTTGATGGGATAACTATTTGAAATTTAAGCTGTCCAACAGAATAATGTGTAACACACCCATCCCGATGGACGGAAACGTCACTCAAACCATTTTACCTTAGCCGTAAAGTTAGTCCAATATATTTTTTGTAGAAGGTATAAAGATTAGATTTTAGAATTTAATTAAAGAATTTTATTTTTTTATTTAAAAAATAATCCAATTCTAAGAGAAAATAATTTCAAAAATGTTTTTAGAATGGGTTCCATGCATGTAACGACTATTGACGTGAAATTTTGCCAAAACTTAAAAGGTAATGTTACTGTTCCATTTTTTTTTGTCTCAAACAATAATTGTCAAAATAAATTTGTTTTCATAGCTATCGAGCTTGAAACTTCATCAGATTTTAATGTAAGATAGTAAACTCGTTATAATATGACATAGTCAAAAACTAGCTTCCGTCGACATCATATGGGGTATTAAAATATTTTTCAAAACTCAGCAGCGACCCCGTTGAAAGGTAACCGGTACATTTCACTTAAAATGGAATATAAAATTACACCAACGTCAAAACCACATGATTTCAAATTTATTCAGTAGCTAATCCATGATAATATCAAATCCAATTGGTTTCATCCAAAAAATTCCAAGCAACGAGTGAGTTATGAATTTTTGAATACAAGGGTAGAAGCTGAAAAACAGAGACAGCACCCAGCATAGTTTACTTTATGTGACATATAACCTTTTACCGATATTGGATTGACATGATTC
>NW_019236598.1:188977-210845 GCF_002742605.1 Olea europaea var. sylvestris
TTGATATGAAATATATTTTTTTGAGAGAAAATGAGATGAAATTCGGATTTGAAGAGGACTGTAGTGAAAAAGTGACCTTCCACTTCTATAACCTTTTTTTTTAATGAAAAATTAAGTGGGGGAGTTGTATTATCATTAAACTTATTAGACTCAGTCTTTAACTAAGAATTTGAAGAGCCTCTAAGCCATAAAAATAATTCATATGAAAGTTTTATAAAAAACATCTACATGGTGATTCGAGCCTGGGTTGCCTATATGAAATACCATGTAGATGACCATTGGGGCAACCCAGTTATTCATTAAATCTTTGTAATCAATTTTATTTAAACTTAATCTCTTAAATTGCTGGGCTTTTAATTAACTTATGACTTGGGTTTTCGTAATCTTACATGGGTTGAGCTTCCATAGGTCGTTTCTAAAATGGGTTAAGCTCGTGGTATTAGATCATCACAAAATAATAGCATAATTCCATTTTATTTTTCTCGGCTACTACATAATGTCACGTGGCAAAGTATAAACTAAAGTGTACACCATTGTGTACATGTAGCATGACTCATACCGATTAAACTTTACTATTTGTAAACTGATTTTGGACACGTTGTTTGACACTTGCATTGTTGTCAAGTGTCAATTCAATGGGAAAATTGTTTGAAATTTAAACTGTCCAACAGGGTAATGTCACGTGCAAAGTGTAAACTAAAGTCTGTACATCATATTTTACATGTAGCAAGGTTCTTATCGATTGAACTTTGCTATTTGTACACTGATTTTTGACACGTTGTTTGACACTTGCATTGTTGTCAAGTGTCTATAGGATGGGAAAACTATTTGAAATTTAAACTGTCCAACAGGATAATGTCACGTGGCAAAGTGTAAACTAAAGTGTACACCATAGTGTATATGAAGCAAGGTTCTTACTGATTGAACTTTGCTATTTGTACACTGATTTTCAACACGTTGTTTGACAATTTCCTTATTGTCAAGTGTCAATTGGATGGGAAAACTGTTTGACATTTAAACTGTCCAATAGGATAATGTTATGTGGCAAAGTGTAAACTAAAGTGTACACCATAGTGTACATGTGGCATGGCTCAATCCGATTAAACTTTACTGTTTGTAAACTGATTTTTGACACTTTTTTGACACTTGTATTGTTGTCAAGTGTCAATTGAATGGGAAAGCTGATTGAAATTTAAACTTCCAATCGGGTAATGTCACGTGACAAAGTGTAAGCTAAAGTGTGTACACCATATTATACATGTAGCAAGGTTCTTACCGATTGAACTTTGCTATTTGTACACTGATTTTTGACACGTTGTTTGACACTTGCATTTTTGTCAATTGTCAGTTGGATGGGAAAACTATCTGAAATTTATACTGACCTACAGGGTAATGTCACGTGGTAAAGTGTAAATTAAAGTGTACACCATAGTATACATGTAGCAAGGTCCTTACCGATTGAACTTTTCTATTTGTACACTGATTTTTGACTCGTTGTTTAACACTTGTATTTTTGTCAAGGTTCTTACCGATTGAACTTTACTATTTGTACACTGATTTTTGACACGTTGTTAGACACTTGCATTTTGTCAATTGTCAATTGGATGGAAAAACTGTTTGAAATTTAAACTGTCCATCAGGGTAATGTCTTTTGACAAAGCGTAAACTAAAGTTTTCACCATAGTGTACATGTAGCAAGGTTCTAACTGATCAAACTTTGCTATTGTACACAGATTTTCAACATGTTTTTTGAGACTTGTATTTCTGTCAAGTGTCAATTGGATGGGAAAACTATTTGAAATTTATACTGTCCAACAGGGTAATGTCACGGGGCAAAGGGTAAATTAAAGTGTACACCATAGTGTACATGTAACAAGGTCCTTACCGATTGAACTTTGCTATTTGTACACTGATTTTTTGTAGAACCCCAAATAAATCTAGACACCTTAGTGGCACTGAGACATGAATATTGGATGACTAAAGTATACTTCAGATTTTTAGTCTCATTTGAGACCCATTTTCGACATAGGAAACTTTCGATTTGGAAAATGACATCTAAATAAAAGTTGTAGTTCTTTCAGTTAGCTTTCCAACACTTTGAATTACCTCAATCGAATATCGGGAGAAGAAATTATGATAGAAACACTGAAGGCTATGTAGTGTCAACTGGACTACAACCGGTCGACCGAAACTGCCTGAAATAAAAATTCTCGTTTTTCTCTAGAATTTAAATATTTATTTTCATCAATTATTTGCTCAAAGGGCCACCCACATTTTTGGCAATAAAAACCCCACTAAATTGAAGCATTTAGCCTCAAACTTAAATGGCACCCATGTTTTCTCTCTTAAATAAAATTTGACCCTTCATTTGCGTTAAGTTTTGGGATATTTACCTATAAATAGAGACCTCATTTCACTCATTTTTTCTTACACCAAAAGCAAGAGGTTTTACATACTAAAGAAAGAGTTTCCAAGAGAGAAAAAGAGAGGAAGGAAAACTATTTTTCCTAGAAGTTTAAGAAGTGTTTTCAATCATTTTTCATAGAAGTTTTGGGTGCTATCAAGGAGTGTCTTCAAGCATCAATTCTCAACGGTTTTCAAACATCCAATGAGTGCATTTCTTTCAACGTCCAAGTTTTATCGAAGTTTTCAATCCAAGTTTTCAAAGTTTCAAAAGCATCAATCAAGGTAGGTAGAGGTGCAATATGTTTAATCATGTTAAGTTATAAGTTTCGATTCATGTTAATGTTTGTATGTCAAATGGTACTCCGGTACGGCATATCCCTTTATGTTGAAGAAATGTTCGTATGTCAAATGTTACCCTCGGGTACGGAATACCCCTTTATGTCAAATGGTGCCTCCGGGTACGGCATGTATGAAAAGTTATAAAGTTAATATTTTGAAATGTATAGCTTGATCACGAATGTACCTATGCAACCTATTGAGTTTTTCAACTCACAGGTTTAATCCCATCTCTACAGATTGAAGGAATTCTACCTCGGGCATGGATTGAGGAAAAGATGGAGAGTGATGCAACGAGCCCATGGAAATCCGGTGAATAAGTGATTTGGATTTATTTTTATGAAATGTTT
The DNA here is from genome assembly GCF_002742605.1 of Olea europaea var. sylvestris. Lineage (NCBI taxonomy): Eukaryota > Viridiplantae > Streptophyta > Magnoliopsida > Lamiales > Oleaceae > Olea > Olea europaea. Next base: position 192,070 of record NW_019236598.1, read on the forward strand.
TCCAATGTTATTTCTTTAAAGTTTTGAATAACGCAGAATGCGAGAACAAGTTATGTTTTCTTCAAATAAATTACATTTTGTTGTTTTGAAAAATAATTCAGTGTTTTTGTTTAAAGTATTTGAAGTATTGTTATTTAAATTATTATCCGATGATGTAAGCTTCCACTAAAATGTATACACTTGTTACTAAACCACCGGTTAAGCTAAGTAAAGTAAGTAGCGTTCCGGTCTACTAGGGGTTGGGGCGTTACATTTTTGGCTCGTTGTTTAACACTTGCATTGTTATCAAGTGTTAATTGGATGGAAAAACTATATGAAATTTAAACTATCTAGTAGGGTAATGTCACATGACAAAGTGTAAACTAAAGTAAGTACACTATAATGCACATGTAGCAAGGTCCTTACTGATTGAACTTTGCTATTTGTACACTAATTTTTGACACGTTGTTTGACACTTGCATTGTTGCCAAGTGTCAATTGGATGGGAAAACTATTTGAAATTTAAACTGTCCAACTGTGTAATGTCACGTGGCAAAGTTTAAACTAAGGAGTACAACATGGTGTAAATGTAGCATGATTCATACCGATTAAACTTTGTTATTTGAACACTGATTTTTGACACGTTGTTTGACACTTACATTGTTGTCAAGTGTCAATTGAATGGAAAAACTGTATGAAATTTAAATTGTTCAACAGGGTAATGTCACATGGCAAAATGTAAACTAAAGTGTGTACACTATAGTGTATGTGCATCAAGGTTCTTACCGATTGAACTTTGCTATTTGTACACTAATTTTTGACACGTTGTTTGACACTTGCATTTTGTCAATTGTCAATTGGATGGGAAGACTGTTTGAAATTTATACTATCCAATAGGGTAATACCATGTGAAAAAGTGTAAACTAAGGTGTACACCATAGTGTACATGTAGCAAGGTCCTTACCAATTGAACTTTGCTATTTGTAAACTAATTTTTGAATCGATGTTTGACACTTGCACTGTTGTCAAGTGTTAATTGGATGGAAAAACTATGTGAAATTTAAACTGTCATGCAGGGTAATGTCACGTGGAAAAGTGTAAACTAATGTGTGTACACCATAGTGTACATGTAGCAAGGTCCTTACCGATTGAAATTTACTATTTGTACACTAATTTTTGACACGTTAGACACTTGCATTGCTGTTAAGTGTCAATTGGATGGGAAAACTGTTTGAAATTTAAGCTGTCCAACTAGGTAATGTCACGTGGTAAAGTGTAAACTAAAGTGTACACCATAGTGTACATGTAGCAAGCTTCTTAGTGATTGAACTTTGCTATTTGAACACTGATTTTCGACACGTTGTTTGACACTTACATTACTGTCAAGTGTAAATTGGATGGGATAACTGTTTGAAATTTAAACTGTCCGGTAGGGTAATGTCACGTGGTAAAGTGTAAACTAAAGTATACACCATAGTGTACATGTAGCATGACTCATACGGATTAAACTTTGCTATTTGTAAACTAATTTTTGACACATTGTTTTACACTTGCATTGTTTTCAAGTGTCAATTAAATGGGAAAACTATTTGAAATTTAAACTACCCAACTGGGTAATGTCACGTGCATAGTGTAAATTAAAGTGTGTACACCATATTTTACATGTAGCAGTGTTCTTACAGATTGAACTTTTTTATTTGTACACTGATTTTTGACACGTTGTTTGACACTTGCATTTTTGTCAATTGTCAATTGGATGGGAAAATAGTTTGAAATTTATATCGTCCAATAGGATAATGTCACGTGGCAAAGTATAAACTAAAGTGCACACCATAGTGTACATGTAGCAAGATCCTTATGGATTGAACTTTGCTATTTGTACAATAATTTTTGACTCATTGTTTAACACTTGTACTGTTGTCAAGTGTCAATTGGATGGAAAAATTGTATGAAATTTAAACTGTTCAGTAGGGTAATATCACGTGGGAGAGTGTAAACTAAAGTGTGTACACCATAGTGTACATGTAGCAAAGTCCTTACCGATTGAACTTTGCTATTTGTACACTAAGTTTTGAGACGTTGTTTGACACTTGCAATACTGCCAAGTCTCAATTGGATGGAAAAATTGTTTGAAATTTAAACCGTCCAGAAGGGTAATGTCTTGTGGCAAAGTGTAAACTAACGTGTACACCATAGTTTACATGAAGCAAGGTTCTTACTAATTGAACTTTGCTATTTGTACACTGATTTTAGACACGTTGTTTGACACTTGCATTGTTGTCAAGTGTCAATTGGATGGAAAAACTATTTGAAATTAAAATTGTCCAACAGGGTAATGTCAGTGACAAAGTGTAAACTAAAGTGTACACCATAGTGTACATGTAGAAAGGTCCTTACCGATTGAACTTTGCTATTTGTATACCGATTTTTAACGCGTTGTTTGACACTTGCATTGTTTTCAATTTTCAATTGGATGAGAAAACTATTTGAAATTAAAACTGCCGAGTAGGGTGATGTCACGTGACAAAGTGTAAACTAAAGTGTGTACACCATAGTGTACATGTAGCTAGGTACTTACCAATTGAACTTTACTTTTTGCAAACTAATTTTTGACACTTGCATTGTTGTCAAGTGTCAATTGGATGGGTAAACTATTTGAAATTTATACTGTCCAACAGGGTAATGTCACGTAGTAAAGTGTCAACTAAAGTGTACACCATAGTGTACATGTGGCAAGGTCCTTACCGATTGGACTTTGCTATTTGTACACTGATTTTTGACTCGTTGTTTGACATTTGCATTGTTGTCAAGTGTCAATTGGATAAAAAAACTATATGAAATTTAAACTATCTAGTAGGGTAATGTCACGTGATAAAGTGTAAACTAAAGTGTGTACACCATAGTGTACATGTAGCAAGGTCCTTACCGATTGAACTTTGCTATTTGTACACTAATTTTTAACACGTTGTTTGACACTTGCATTGTTGCCAAGTGTCAATTGGATGGGAAAACTGTTTGAAATTTAAACAGTCCGGTTGTGTAATGTCAAGTGGCAAAGTGTAAACTAAGGAGTACAACATGGTGTAAATGTAGTATGATTCATACCGATTAAACTTTGTTATTTGAACACTGATTTTTGACACGTTTTTTGACACTTGCATTGTTGTCAAGTGTCAATTGAATGGAAAATTTGTTTAAAATTTAAATTGTTTGGCAAGGTAATGTCACATGGCAAAATGTAAACTAAAGTGTGTACACAATAGTGTACATGCAACAAGGTTCTTACCGATTGAACTTTGCTATTTGTACACTGATTTTTGACACATTGTATGACACTTGCATTTTTGTCAATTGTCAATTGGATGGGAAGATTGTTTGAAATTTATACTATCCAACAGGGTAATGTCACGTGGAAAAGTGTAAAGTAAAGTGTACACCATGGCGGACACGTAGCACGGTCCTTACCAATTGAACTTTGCTATTTGTACACTGATTTTTGAATCAATATTTGACACTTGCATTGTTGTTAAGTGTCAATTGGATGGAAAACTGTATGAAATTTAAACTGTCCTGCAGGGTAATGTCACCTAGAAAAGTGTGTACACCATAGTGTACTGTAGCAAGGTCCTTACCGATTGAAATTTACAATTTGTACACTTATTTTTGACACGTTGTTTGACACTTGCATTGCTGTCAAGTCTCAATTAGATGGGAAAACTATTTGAAATTTAAACTATCCAACAAGGTAATGCCACGTGGCAAAGTGTAAACTAAAGTGCACACCATAGTGTATATGTAGCAAGGTTCTTACTGGTTGAACTTTGCTATTTGAACACTAATTTTCGACACGTTGTTTGACACTTGCATTATTGTCAAGTGTAAATTGGATGGGATAACTGTTTGAAATTTAAACTTTCCAGTAGGGTAATGTCACGTGGTAAAGTGTAAACTAAAATATACATCATAGGGTACATGTAGCATGACTCATACGGATTAAACTTTGCTATTTGTAAAATGATTTTTGACACGTTGTTTGACACTTGCATTATTGTCAAGGGTCAATTAAATGGTAAAATTGTTTGAAATTTAAACTGCCCAACTGGGTAATGTCACGTGGAAAGTGTAAATTAAAGTGTGTACACCATATTTGACATGTAGCAGGGTTCTTACCGATTGAACTTTTCTATTTGTACACTGATTTTCGACACGTTGTTTGACACTTTCATTTTTGTCAAGTGTCAATTGGATGGGAAAATTGTTTGAAATTTATACTGTCCAATAGGGTATTGTCACGTGGCAAAGTGTAAACTAAAGTGTACACCGTAGTGTACATATAGCAAGGTCCTTACCGATTGAACTTTGCTATTTGTACACTGATTTTTGACTCGTTGTTTCTCACTTGCATTGTTGTCAAGTGTCAATTGGATGGGAAAATTGTTTGAAATTTATACTGTCCAATAGGGTATTGTCACGTGGCAAAGTGTAAACTAAAGTGTACACCGTAGTGTACATATAGCAAGGTCCTTACCGATTGAACTTTGCTATTTGTACACTGATTTTTGACTCGTTGTTTCTCACTTGCATTGTTGTCAAGTGTCAATTGGATGGAAAAACTGTATGAAATTTAAACTGTCCAACAATGTAATATCATGTGGGAAAGTGTAAACTAAAGTGTGTACACTATAGTGTACATGGAACAAGGTTCTTACCGATTGAAGTTTGCTATTTGTACACTGATTTTTGACACGTTGTTTGATACTTGCATTTTTGTCAATTGTCAATTTGATTGGAAAACTCTTTGAAATTTATACTATCCAACAGGGTAATGTCACGTTGCAATGTGTAAACTAAAGTGTACACCATTGTGTACATGTAGCAAGGTCCTTACCGATTGAACTTTGCTATTTGTACACTAATTTTTGACTCATTGTTTGACACTTGTGTTGTTGTCAAGTGTCAATTGGATGGAAAAACTGCATGAAATTTAAACTGTCCTGCCGGGTAATGTCACGTGGCAACGTGTAAACTTAAGTGTGTATGCCATAATGTACATGTAGCAAGGTCCTTACTGATTGAAATTTACTATTTGTACAGTGATTTTTGACACATTGTTTGACACTTGCATTGTTGTCAAGTGTCAATTGGATAGGAAAATTGTTTAAAATTTATACTGTCCGAAAGGGTAATGTCACATGGCAAAGTATAAACTAAAGTGTACACCATTGTGTACATGTAGCAAGGTTCTTACTGATTGAACTTTGCTATTTGTACACTGATTTTCGACACGTTGTTTGACACTTGCGTTATTGTTAAGTGTCAATTGGATGGGATAACTATTTGAAATTTAAACTGTCAAATAGGGTAATGTTAAGCAGTAAAGTGTAAACTAAAGTGTACACCATTGTGTACATGTAGCATGACTCATACCGATTAAACTTTGCTATTTGTACACAGATTTTGGACACGCTGTTTGACACTTGCATTGTTGACAAGTGTCAATTCAATGGGAAAACTGTTTAAAATTTAAACTGTCCAACAGGGTAATATCATGTGCAAAGTGTAAACTAAAGTATGTACACCGTATTTTACATGTAGCAAGGTTCTCGCCGATCGAACTTTGCTATTTGTACACTGATTTTTGACATGTTGTTTGACACTTGCATTTTTGTCAATTGTTAGTTGAATGGGAAAAATGTTTGAAATACATACTGTCCAACAGGGTAATTTCACATGGCAAAGTGTAAACTAAAGTTTACATCACAGTGTATATGTAGCAAGGTCCTTACCGATTGAACTTTGCTATTTGTACACTGATTTTTCACGCGTTGTTTGACACTTGCATTGTTGTCAAGTGTCAATTGGAGGGAAAAACTGTATGAAATTTAAACTGTCCAGCAGGGTAATGTCACGTAACAAAGTATAAACTAAAGTGTGTACACCATAGTGTACATGAGGCAAGGTCCTTACCGATTGAACTTTTCTATTTGTACACTGATTTTTGACACGTTGTTTGACATTTGCATTGTTGTCAAGTGTCAATTGGATGTGAAAACTGTTTGAAATTTAAAATATACAAATAGTCCAACAGGGTAATGTCACGTGACAAAGTGTAAACTAAAGTGTGCATAATAGTGTATGTAGAACCCCAAATAATTCTAGACACCTTAGTGGCACTAAGCCATGAATATTGGATGACTAAAGTATTATTTAGATTTTTAGTCTCATTTGAGACCCATTTTCGACATAGGAAATATTCTATTTGGAAAATGATATCTGAATAAAAGTTGTTGCTCTTTGAGTTCTCTTTCCAACGCACTTCGAATTACCTTAATCGGATATCAAGAGAAGAAGTTATGATAAAAACACTGAAAGTTGTGCAGTGTCAACGGGACTACAACCGGTCGACCGAAAATTCTCGTTTTTCTCTAAAATTTAAATATTTATTTTCATCAATTATTTTCTCAAAGGGCCACCCACGTTTTTGGCAATAAAAGCCCCACTAAATTGAAGCATTTAACCTCAAACTTAAATGGCAGCCATGTTTTCTCTCTTAAATGAAATGTGACCCTTCATTTGCTTTAAGTTATGGAATATTAAATAGAGACCTCATTTCATTCATTTTTCTCACACCAAAAGCAAGAGGTTTTACATACTAAAGAAAGAGTTTCCAAGAAAGAAAAAGAGAGGGAGGAAAACTATTTTTCCTAGAAGTTTAAGAAGTGTTTTCAAGCATCAATTCTCAACGATTTTCAAACATTCAAGGAGTGCATTTCTTTCAACGTCTAAGTTTCATCGATGTTTTCAATCCAAGTTTTCAAAGTTTCAAAAGCATCAATAAAGGTAGGTAGAGGTGCAATGTGTTTAATCGTGTTAAGTTATAAGTTTTGATTCATGTTAATGTTTGTATGTCAAATGGTACTCCGATACGGTATATCCCTCTATGTTAATGGTTGTATGTCAAATGGTACTCCGATACGGTATATCCCTCTATGTTAATGGTTGTATGTCAAATGGTACTCCGGTACGGCATACCCCTCTATGTTGAAGAAATGTTCGTATGTTAAATGGTGCCCTCGGGTGCGGCATACCCCTTCATGTCAAATGGTGCCTCCGGGTACGGCATGTATGAAAAGTTATAAAGTTAATGTTTTGAAATGTATAGCTTGATCACAAATGTACCTATGGCACCTATTGAGTTTTTCAACTCACGGGTTAAATCCCATCTCTACAGATTGAAGGAATTCTACCTCGGGCATGGATGGAGGAGAAGATGGAGAGTGATGTAATGAGCCCATGGAAATTCGGTGAATAAGTGATTTGGATTTATTTTTATGAAATGTTTTCCAATGTTATTTCTTTAAAGTTTTGAATAACGCAGAATGGGAGAACAAGTTAAGTATTCTTCAAATAAATTACATTTTGTTATTTTGAAAAATGATTCAGTGTTTTTGTTTAAAGTATTTGAAGTATTGTTATTTAAATTATTATCCGAAGATGTAAGCTTTCGCTAAAACGTATACACTTGTTACTAAACCACCGATTAAGCTAAGTAAAGTAAGTAGCGTTCCGGTCCACTAGGGGTCGGGGTGTTACAGAGTACATGAAGCAAGGTTCTTACTAATTGAACTTTGCTATTTGTATACTGATTTTCGACATGTTGTTTGACACTTGCATTGTTGTCAATTGACAATTGGATGAGTAAACTATTTGAAATTCAAACTACCAAGTAGGTTGATGTCACGTGGCAAAGTGTAAACTAAAGTGTGTGCACTGTTCACGAAATAATTCTTTCGATTTAAAACTACCGCAAATGTACGGATCGTAACAAGTAATAAAGTGGATTTTTAAAAGTCCGAATATCGTCCCACAAAGATTGAGTAGTCCAATTCTATATAATCTAGCCTTAGCCGAATCTAATTTAGTGAAAATATGGTCCAAATGCAAAAAGCCCTAATTTCAATTAAAAAAAACCCTAATTTCAATTAAAAACCCTAATTTCTCAATTAGAAACCCTAATATCGAAATTTCTCTAATTAAATGACTCAAACACTCCAGTAAATGAAATTATGCAAATTCAAAAGCTAATTTATGGAAATGAATCAAAATAAAGTCACTAGGATCACGAATCCCCAATTGAAGCTATAAAAACCCTAATTTCATAAAATCAATGACCCGATGAAAATTTACCAATTCAATGTTCTTGAATGCATCCAACATATTCTCTCGATATATATTAGACCTATTCTTGCACACCACCAGCCTATATCTCTATGGATGATGCAAATATACAAGAATGCATGTGGTCTTGTGAACAATTAGAGAATTGCATAAAACATAGAGGTATATCTTTATCCCCTATCGGACCCTATGTTGATATACGCCTTATCGAACCTATTCCACTTCTCTCAAATGTAACAAATAAGTCATCAACTCTCACACAATCATTGGCCACTAATTGCAGAAGAAAATCAATGCATATAAACCAATCAAATTATCCAAACGAGTCTTTATATTAAATTCATGAAATATGGAATTAAAATAACAAACAATGGTTCATCGATCACCTAGTGAATTGAAAACCTAGCCTAGAATATTCATAATTACAAAATAAAAAATGAAATTAATAAATTGAAAGAATAGCACCCATATGAAAATTTCTTGAAATCTTGAATAAAGCCTTGAAAACCCGCTTGAATTCTTGTGGAATCGGCTTTAAGATCGTGTTTCTTGCCTCCAAAAGTTGTAATTTTCTTCTCCCTGGACGTTCTACCCTATTTCTGATGAATTTTGGCTTTTATATCATGTCCTTATGGAGTCCCGAAAGAGTTTCAATTAAAAATGCAAGTTCAGAATTTTTTTTTGTTTTTAAGGCCATGCGGCCACATGCTGTTAAACAATGCGACCGCATGGTTCAAGTGAACTGCCTCATTAAAATCACTACAACCTTATGTGCGGCCGCATGGCACAGTTCTGTGCGGCCGCATGGTTGTAACTTTCAACCATGCTGTTTTGGTCCCTAAACTTCGTTTTCTCTTTTATTGATCTCTTTTCTTTCCTTCCTTTGTTCCATCATCAAATATTGACTTCTAATTGACATTTGAGTCAATCAATTCCTTGATCACTTACTCGGCTCATCTTTTGATTATTTGCAATTTAGTCCTTCATCTTTCACTTTTCTTCAGTTCAGTCCAATATTACTTCTTTCTTCCTCCGATCATCTTGTATCATCCTAAATCTCATATGTGGCATATTTTCATTCTCGTTCTGCACTTTAGCTCAAATTTCCAATATTTGTACCTTTGGTCCCCGAACTATCGATTTGTTCCGTTTTGGTCCTTTTTCGGCTCTTTTATTCTGAATTCCATCTTTTCTATAGAAACACCTACATTGCATGAATTTAACAAGATTAAGTCACAATTCAACTACTTTGTCCATGTTTAAGTCATATTTGTGAGCTAAATAAGTGTGTAAAAACACACTTATCACGCACCATAGTGTCCATGTAGCAAGGTACTTACCGATTGAACTTTGCAATTTGTAAATTGATTTTTGACACTTACATTGTTGTCAAGTCTCAATTGGATGGGAAAACTATTTGAAATTTAAACTGTTCAACAAGGTAATGTCACGTGGCAATGAGTACACTAAAGTCTACACCATAGTGTACATGTAGCAATGTCCTTACAGATTGAACTTCACTATTTGTACACTAATTTTTGACACGTTCTTTGACACTTGCAATGTTGTCAAGTGTCAATTAGATGCGAAAACATTTTGAAAATTAAACTGTCAAGCAGGGTAACGTCTTGTGGTAAAGTGTAAACTAAAGTGTACACCATAGTTTACATGTAGCAAGGTCCTTACCGATTGAACTTTGCTATTTGTACACTAATTTTTGACACGTTGTTTGACATTTGCATTGTTGCCAAGTGTCAATTGGATGGAAAAACTGTTTGAAATTTAAACTGTCCAACGGGGTAATGTCACATGGCAAAGTATAAACTAAAGTGTACACTATAGTGTACATGTAGCAAGGTTCTTACTGATTGAACTTTGCTATTTGTACACTGATTTTTGGCTCATTGTTTGACAGTTGCATTGTTGTCAAGTGTCAATTGGATTGAAAAAATGTTTGAAATTTAAACTGTCCAGCAGGGTAATGTCAAGTGGCAAAGTGTAAACTAAAGTGCGTACACCAAAGTGTACATATAGCAAGGTCCTTACTTATTGAACTTAGCTATTTGTACACTAATTTTTGGCACGTTGTTTGACACTTGCATTGTTGTCAAGTCTCAATTGGATGGAAAGTTTGTTTGAAATTTAAATTGTCCACCAGGGTAATGTCACGTGGCGAAGTGTAAACTAAAGTGTGTACACCATAGTGTACATGTAGCAATGTTCTTACTGATTGAACTTTGCTATTTGTACACTGATTTTTGACTCGTTGTTTGACACTTGCATTGTTGACAAGTGTCAATTGGATGAAAAAATTGTATGAAATTTAAACTGTTCAATAGGGTTATATCACGTGGGAAAGTGTAAACTAAAGTGTGTACACCACAGTGTACATGTAGCGTGGTCCTTACCGATTGAACTTTACTATTTGTACATAGATTTTTGATGCATTGTTTGACACTTGCAATATTGTCAAGTCTCAATTGGATGGAAAAACTGTTTGAAATTTAAACTGTCCAGCAGGGTAATGTCTTTTGACAAAGTGTAAACTAAAGTTTTCACCATAGTGTACATGTAGTAAGGTTCTTACTGATCGAACTTTGCTATTTGTACACAGATTTTTGACATGTTGTTTGATACTTGCATTGTTGTCAAGTGTCAATTAGATGGAAAAACTATTTGAAATTTAAACAGCCCAACAGGATAATATCAAGTGACAAATTTGTAAACTAAAGTGTACACCATAGTGTACATGTAGAAGGGTCCTTACCGATTGAACTTTGCTATTTGTACACTGATTTTTGACGCGTTGTTTGACACTTGGATTGTAGTCAATTATCAATAGGATGAGAAAACTGTTTGAAATTTAAACTGTCAAGCAGGGTAATGTCACGTGGCAAAGTGTAAACTAAAGTGTTTACACCATAGTGTACATGGAGCAAGGTACTTACCGATTGAATTTTTCAATTTGTACACTGATTTTTGACACGTTGTTTGACACTTGCATTGTTGTCAAGTGTCAATTGGATGGGAAAACTGTTTGAAATTTAAACTGTCCAACATGATAATGTTACAGGGCAAACTGTTTGGAATTTAAACTGTCCAACATGATAATGTTACAGGGCAAAGAGTACACTAATGTGTACACTATAGTGTACATGAAGCATGGTCCTTACAAATTGAATTTTGCTATTTGCACACTGATTTTTGACAAGTTCTTTGACATTGTATTGTTGTCAAGTGTCAATTGGATGGAAAAAATTGTTTGAAATTTAAACTATCCAAAAAGGTAATGTCACGTGGCCAAGTGTAAACTAAAGTGTACACCGTAGTGTACGTGTAGCAAGGTTCTTACCGATTGAACATTGCTATTTGTACAATGATTGACACGTTGTTCGACACTTGAATTGTTGTCCAGTGTCAATTGGATGGGAAAACTGTTTGAAATTTAAACTGTCTGACAGGGTAATGACATGTTGCCAAGTGTAAACTAAAGTGTACACCATAGTATACCTGCCGCAAGGTTCTTACCGATTGAACTTTGTTATTTGTACACTGATTTTTGACACGTTATTTGACAGTTGCATTGTTGTCAAGTGTCAACTGGATGGGTAAATTATTTGAAATTTAAACTATCCAACAGGGTAATGTCACGTGGCAAAGTGTAAACTAAAGTGTACACCAAAGTGTACATGTAGCAAGGTCCTTACCGATTGAACTTTGCTATTTGTACACTAATTTTTGACACGTTGTTTGACACTTGCATTGTTGCCAAGTGTCAATTAGATGGATAACTGTTTTAAATTTAAACTGTCCAGTCGGGTAATGTCACATGGCAAAGTGTAAACTAAGGAGTGCAACATAGTGTAAATGTAGTGTGATTCATACCGATTAAACTTTGCTATTTGAACACTGATTTTTGACACGTTGTTTACACTTGCATTATTGTCAAGTGTCAATTGATTGGGAAGACTGTATGAAATTTAAACTGTCCAATAGAGTAATGTCACATGGCAAAGTGTAAACTAAAGTGTATACCATAGTGTACCTGTAGCAAGGTCCTTATCGATTGAACATTGCTATTTGTACACTGATTTTTGACTCGTTGTTTAACACTTGCATTGTTGTCAAGTATCAATTGGATGGAAAAACTATATGTAATTTAAACTGTCTAGCAGGGAAATGTCACCTGACAAGGTGCAAACTAAAGTCTGTCCACCATAGTGTAAATGTAGTAAGGTCTTTACCGGTTGAACTTTGCTATTTGTACACTAATTTTTGACTCGTTGTTTGACACTTGCATTGTTGTCAAGTGTCAACTAGATGGGAAAACTATTTGAAATTTAAACTTTCCAACAAGGTAATGTTACATGGCAAAGTGTAAACTAAAGTGTAAACCGAAGTGTATATGAAGCAAGGTTCTTTCTGATTGAACTTTGCTATTTGTACGCTGACTTTCGACACGTTATTTGACAATTGCATTATTGTCAAGTGTCAATTATATGGGATAACTGTTCCAAACTTAAAATGTCCAATAGGATAATGTTACGTGGCAAAGTGTAAACTAAAGTGTACACCATATTGTACATTTAGCATGGCCCATACCGATTAAACTTTCCTATTTGTAAACTAATTTTTAACACGTTGTTTTACACTTGCATTATTGTTAAGTGTCAATTGAATGGGAAAACTGTTTGAAATTTAAACTTCCAATAGGGTAATGTCATGTGGTAATGTGTAAACTAAGGTGTGTACACCATATTGTACATGTAGCAAGGTTTTTACCGATTGAACATTGCTATTTGTACAATTATTTTTGACACGTTGTTCGATACTTGAATTGATGTCCAGTGTCAATTGGATGGGAAAACTATTTGAAATTTAAACTGTCCGATAGGGTAATGACATGTTGCAAAGTGTACACCATAGTATACTTGCCGCAAGGTTCGTACCGATTGAACTTTGCTATTTGTACACTGATTTTTGACACGTTGTTTGACAGTTGCATTGTTGTCAAGTGTCAACTGGATGGGTAAACTATTTGAAATTTAAACTATCCAATAGGGTAATGTCACATGACAAAGTGTAAACTAAAGTGTACACCAAAGAATACATGTAGCAAGGTCCTTACCGATTAAACTTTGCTATTTGTACACTAATTTTTGACACGTTGTTTGACACTTGCATTGTTGCCAAGTGTTAATTGGATGGGAAAATTGTTTAAAATTTAAACTGTCCAACCGGGTAATGTCACGTGGCAAAGTGTAAACTAAGGAGTGCATCATAGTGTAAATGTAGCATGATTCTTACCGATTAAACTTTGCTATTTGAACACTGATTTTTGACACGTTGTTTGACACTTGCATTGTTGTCAAGTGTCAATTGATTGGAAAAACTGTATGAAATTTAAACAGTCCAACAGGGTTATGTCGCATGGTAAAGTGTAAACTAAAGTGTACACCATAGTGTACATGTAGCAAGATCCTTACCGATTGAACATTGCTACTTGTATACTGATTTTTGACTCGTTGTTTAATACTTGCATTGTTGTCAAGTGTCAATTGGATGAAAAAACTGTATGCAATTTAAACTGTCTAGCCGAGAAATGTCACCTGACAAGGTGTAAACTAAAGTCTGTACACCATAGTGTACATGTAGCAAGGTCCATACCGATTGAACTTTCTTATTTGTACACTGATTTTTGACATGTTGTTTGAAACTTGCATTGTTATCAAGTGTCAACTAGATGGGAAAACTATTTGAAATTTAAACTTTCCAACAGGGTAATGTCACGTGGCAAAGTGTAAGCTAAAGTATACACCGTAGTCTACATGAAGCAAAGTTCTTTTCGATTGAACTTTGCTATTTGTACGCTGACTTTCGACACGTTGTTTGACAATTGCATTACTGTCAAGTGTCAATTAGATGGGATAACTATTCGAAATTTAAAATGTCCAACAAGATAATGTCACGTGACAAAGTGTAAACTAAAGCGTACACCATAGTGTACATTTGGCATGACTCATACCGATTAAACTTTCCTATTTGTAAACTAATTTTTAACACGTTGTTTGACACTTGCATAATTGTCAAGTGTCAATTGAATGGGAAAACTGTTTGAAATTTAAACTTCCAACAGGGTAATGTCACGTGGCAATGTGTAAACTAAGGTGTGTACACCATATTGTACATGTAGCAAGGTTCTTACCGATTGAACTTTGCTATTTGTACACTGATTTTTGACACGCAGTTTGACACTTGCATTTTTGTCAATTGTCAATTGAATGGGAAAATTGTTTGAAATTTATACAGTCCACAGGGTAATGTCACGTGGCAAAGTGTAAACTAAAGCGTACACCGTAGTGTACATGTAGCAAGGTCCTTACCGATTGAACTTTGCTATTTGTACACTAATTTTTGACTCGTTGTTTGGCACTTGTATTGTTGTCAAGTGTCAATTGGATGGAAAAACTGTATGAAATTTAAACTGTCCAGCAGGGTAATATCACGTGGGAAACTATAAAGTAAAGTGTGTACACCATAGTGTACATGTAGCAAGGTCCTTACCGATTGAACTTTGCTATTTGTACACTGATTTTTAACGCGTTACTTGAACCTAGTAATACTGTCAAGTCTCAATTGGATGGAAAAATTGTTTGAAATTTAAACTGTCCTGCAGGCTAATATCTTGTGGCAAAGTGTAAACTAAAGTTTACACCGTAGTGTACGTGTAGCAAGGTTCTTACAAATTGAACTTTGCTATTTGTACACTAATTTTTGACAAGTTGTTTGACACATGCATTGTTGTCAAATGTCAACTGGATGGGAAAAATATCTGAAATTTAGATTGTCCAACAGGGTAATGCCACGTGGCAAAGTGTAAACAAAAGTGTACACCATAGTGTTCATGTAGAAGGGTCCTTACCAATTGAACATTGCTATTTGTACACTGATTTTTGACGCATTGTTTGACACTTGCATTGTGATGGAAAAACTATTTGAAATTTAAACTATCCAACTGTTTAATGTCACGTCGCAAAGAGTATACTAAAGTAAACACCATAGTGTATATGAAGTAAGGTTCTTACTGATTGAAACTTTGCTATTTGTCACGTGGCAAAGTGTAAACTAAAGGGTGTACACCATTGTGTACATGTAGCAAGGTCTTAACCAATTAAACTTTGCTATTTGTCACGTGGCAAAGTGTAAACTAAAGGGTGTACACCATTGTGTACATGTAGCAAGGTCTTAACCAATTAAACTTTGCTATTTGTCACGTGGCAAAGTGTAAACTAAAGGGTGTACACCATTGTGTACATGTAGCAAGGTCTTAACCAATTAAACTTTGCTATTTGTCACGTGGCAAAGTGTAAACTAAAGGGTGTACACCATTGTGTACATGTAGCAAGGTCTTAACCAATTAAACTTTGCTATTTGTCACGTGGCAAAGTGTAAACTAAAGGGTGTACACCATTGTGTACATGTAGCAAGGTCTTAACCAATTAAACTTTGCTATTTGTCACGTGGCAAAGTGTAAACTAAAGGGTGTACACCATTGTGTACATGTAGCAAGGTCTTAACCAATTAAACTTTGCTATTTGTCACGTGGCAAAGTGTAAACTAAAGGGTGTACACCATTGTGTACATGTAGCAAGGTCTTAACCAATTAAACTTTGCTATTTGTCACGTGGCAAAGTGTAAACTAAAGGGTGTACACCATTGTGTACATGTAGCAAGGTCTTAACCAATTAAACTTTGCTATTTGTCACGTGGCAAAGTGTAAACTAAAGGGTGTACACCATTGTGTACATGTAGCAAGGTCTTAACCAATTAAACTTTGCTATTTGTCACGTGGCAAAGTGTAAACTAAAGGGTGTACACCATTGTGTACATGTAGCAAGGTCTTAACCAATTAAACTTTGCTATTTGTCACGTGGCAAAGTGTAAACTAAAGGGTGTACACCATTGTGTACATGTAGCAAGGTCTTAACCAATTAAACTTTGCTATTTGTCACGTGGCAAAGTGTAAACTAAAGGGTGTACACCATTGTGTACATGTAGCAAGGTCTTAACCAATTAAACTTTGCTATTTGTCACGTGGCAAAGTGTAAACTAAAGGGTGTACACCATTGTGTACATGTAGCAAGGTCTTAACCAATTAAACTTTGCTATTTGTCACGTGGCAAAGTGTAAACTAAAGGGTGTACACCATTGTGTACATGTAGCAAGGTCTTAACCAATTAAACTTTGCTATTTGTCACGTGGCAAAGTGTAAACTAAAGGGTGTACACCATTGTGTACATGTAGCAAGGTCTTAACCAATTAAACTTTGCTATTTGTCACGTGGCAAAGTGTAAACTAAAGGGTGTACACCATTGTGTACATGTAGCAAGGTCTTAACCAATTAAACTTTGCTATTTGTCACGTGGCAAAGTGTAAACTAAAGGGTGTACACCATTGTGTACATGTAGCAAGGTCTTAACCAATTAAACTTTGCTATTTGTCACGTGGCAAAGTGTAAACTAAAGGGTGTACACCATTGTGTACATGTAGCAAGGTCTTAACCAATTAAACTTTGCTATTTGTCACGTGGCAAAGTGTAAACTAAAGGGTGTACACCATTGTGTACATGTAGCAAGGTCTTAACCAATTAAACTTTGCTATTTGTCACGTGGCAAAGTGTAAACTAAAGGGTGTACACCATTGTGTACATGTAGCAAGGTCTTAACCAATTAAACTTTGCTATTTGTCACGTGGCAAAGTGTAAACTAAAGGGTGTACACCATTGTGTACATGTAGCAAGGTCTTAACCAATTAAACTTTGCTATTTGTCACGTGGCAAAGTGTAAACTAAAGGGTGTACACCATTGTGTACATGTAGCAAGGTCTTAACCAATTAAACTTTGCTATTTGTCACGTGGCAAAGTGTAAACTAAAGTGTACCCCATAGTGTACATGTAGAAACACCATAGTGTATATGAAGTAAGGTTCTTACTGATTGAATTTTGCTATTTGTAAACTGATTTTCGAAACGTTGTTTGATAAGTACATTATTGTCAATTGGATGGGATAACTATTTGAAATTTAAAATGTCTAATAGGATAATGTCACGTGGCAAAGTGTAAACTAAAGCGTACACTATAGTGTACATGTGGCGCGGCTCATACCGATTAAACTTTGCTATTTGTAAACTAATTTTTGACACGTTATTTGACACTTGCATTGTTGTCAAGTCTCAACTAGATGGAAAATATGTTTGAAATTTAAACTGTCCAGCAGGGTAATGTCACGTGGCGAAGTGTAAACTAAAGGGTGTACACCATAGTGTACATGTAGCAAGGTCCTTACCGATTGAACTTTGCTATTTGTACACTGATTTTTAACACGTTACTTGAACCTAGTAATACTGTCAAGTCTCAATTGGATGGAAAAATTGTTTGAAATTTAAACTGTCCTGCAGGCTAATATCTTGTGGCAAAGTGTAAACTAAAGTTTACACCGTAGTGTACGTGTAGCAAGGTTCTTACAAATTGAACTTTGCTATTTGTACACTAATTTTTGACAAGTTGTTTGACACCTGCATTGTTGTAAAGTGTCAACTCGATGGGAAAAATATCTGAAATTTAGATTGTCCAACAGGGTAATGTCACGTGGCAAAGTGTAAACAAAAGTGTACACCATAGTGTACATGTAGAAGGGTCCTTACCAATTGAACATTGCTATTTGTACACTAATTTTTGACGCATTGTTTGACACTTGCATTGTTGTCAAGTGTCAATTGGATGGGAAAACTATTTGAAATTTAAACTATCCAACTGTTTAATGTCACGTCGTAAAGAGTATACTAAGGTGAACACCGTAGTGTATATGAAGTTAGGTTCTTACTGATTGAATTTTGCTATTTGTAAACTGATTTTCGACACGTTGTTTGATAATTACATTATTGTCAATTGGATGGGATAACTATTTGAAATTTAAAATGTCCAATAGGATAATGTCACGTGGTAAAGTGTAAACTAAAGTGTACACTATAGTGTACATGTGGCGCGGTTCATACCGATTAAACTTTGCTATTTGTAAACTAATTTTTGACACGTTATTTGACACTTGCATTGTTGTCAAGTCTCAACTAGATGGAAAATCTATTTGAAATTTAAACTGTCCAGCAGGGTAATGTCACGTGGCGAAGTGTAAACTAAAGGGTGTACACCATTGTGTACATGTAGCAAGGTTCTTACCGATTGAACTTTGCTATTTGTACACTGATTTTTGCCACGTTGTTTAACACTTGTATTTTTATCAATTGTCAATTAGACGGGAAAATTGTTTGAAATTTATACTGTCCAATTCGATAATGTCATGTGGCGAAGTGTAAACTAAAGTGTACACCATAGTGTACATGTAGCAAGGTCCTTACCGATTGAACTTTGCTATTTGTACACTGATTTTTAACACGTTACTTGAACCTAGTAATACTGTCAAGTCTCAATTGGATGGAAAAATTGTTTGAAATTTAAACTGTCCTGCAGGCTAATATCTTGTGGCAAAGTGTAAACTAAAGTTTACACCGTAGTGTACGTGTAGCAAGGTTCTTACAAATTGAACTTTGCTATTTGTACACT
>NW_019236598.1:211046-274953 GCF_002742605.1 Olea europaea var. sylvestris
TTGCTATTTGTACACTGATTTTTGACGCATTGTTTGACACTTGCATTGTTGTCAAGTGTCAATTGGATGGGAAAACTATTTGAAATTTAAACTGTCCAACTGTTTAATGTCACGTCGCAAAGAGTATACTAAAGTGAACACCATAGTGTATATGAAGTAAGGTTCTTACTGATTGAATTTTGCTATTTGTAAACTGATTTTCGACACGTTGTTTGATAAGTACATTATTGTCAATTGGATGGGATAACTATTTGAAATTTAAAATGTCCAATAGGATAATGTCACGTGGCAAAGTGTAAACTAAAGCGTACACTATAGTGTACATGTGGCGCGGCTCATACCGATTAAACTTTGCTATTTGTATACTAATTTTTGACACGTTATTTGACACTTGCATTGTTGTCAAGTCTCAACTAGATGGAAAATATGTTTGAAATTTAAACTGTCCAGCAGGGTAATGTCACGTGGCGAAGTGTAAACTAAAGGGTGTACACCATTGTGTACATGTAGCAAGGTTCTTACCGATTGAACTTTGCTATTTGTACACTGATTTTTGCCACGTTGTTTAACACTTGTATTTTTATCAATTGTCAATTGGACGGGAAAATTGTTTGAAATTTATACTGTCCAATTCGGTAATGTCATGTGGCGAAGTGTAAACTAAAGTGTACACCATAGTGTACATGTAGCAAGGTCCTTACCGATTGAACTTTGCTATTTGTACACTGATTTTTAACACGTTACGTATACTAATTTTTGACACGTTATTTGACACTTGCATTGTTGTCAAGTCTCAACTAGATGGAAAATATGTTTGAAATTTAAACTGTCCAGCAGGGTAATGTCACGTGGCGAAGTGTAAACTAAAGGGTGTACACCATTGTGTACATGTAGCAAGGTTCTTACCGATTGAACTTTGCTATTTGTACACTGATTTTTGCCATGTTGTTTAACACTTGTATTTTTATCAATTGTCAATTAGACGGGAAAATTGTTTGAAATTTATACTGTCCAATTCGGTAATGTCACGTGGCAAAGTGTAAACAAAAGTGTACACCATAGTGTACATGTAGAAGGGTCCTTACCAATTGAACATTGCTATTTGTACACTGATTTTTGACGCATTGTTTGACACTTGCATTGTTGTCAAGTGTCAATTGGATGGGAAAACTATTTGAAATTTAAACTGTCCAACTGTTTAATGTCACGTCGCAAAGAGTATACTAAAGTGAACACCATAGTGTATATGAAGTAAGGTTCTTACTGATTGAATTTTGCTATTTGTAAACTGATTTTCGACACGTTGTTTGATAAGAACATTATTGTCAATTGGATGGGATAACTATTTGAAATTTAAAATGTCCAATAGGATAATGTCACGTGGCAAAGTGTATACTAAAGCGTACACTATAGTGTACATGTGGCGCGGCTCATACCGATTAAACTTTGCTATTTGTATACTAATTTTTGACACGTTATTTGACACTTGCATTGTTGTCAAGTCTCAACTAGATGGAAAATATGTTTGAAATTTAAACTGTCCAGCAGGGTAATGTCACGTGGCGAAGTGTAAACTAAAGGGTGTACACCATTGTGTACATGTAGCAAGGTTCTTACCGATTGAACTTTGCTATTTGTACACTGATTTTTGCCATGTTGTTTAACACTTGTATTTTTATCAATTGTCAATTAGACGGGAAAATTGTTTGAAATTTATACTGTCCAATTCGGTAATGTCATGTGGCGAAGTGTAAACTAAAGTGTACACCATAGTGTACATGTAGCAAGGTCCTTACCGATTGAACTTTGCTATTTGTACACTGATTTTTAACACGTTACTTGAACCTAGTAATACTGTCAAGTCTCAATTGGATGGAAAAATTGTTTGAAATTTAAACTGTCCTGCAGGCTAATATCTTGTGGCAAAGTGTAAACTAAAGTTTACACCGTAGTGTACGTGTAGCAAGGTTCTTACAAATTGAACTTTGCTATTTGTACACTAATTTTTGACAAGTTGTTTGACACATGCATTGTTGTCAAGTGTCAACTGGATGGGAAAAATATCTGAAATTTAGATTGTCCAACAGGGTAATACCACGTGGCAAAGTGTAAACAAAAGTGTACACCATAGTGTACATGTAGAAGGGTCCTTACCAATTGAACTTTGCTATTTGTACACTGATTTTTGACGCATTGTTTGACACTTGCATTGTTGTCAAGTGTCAATTGGATGGGAAAACTATTTGAAATTTAAACTGTCCAACTGTTTAATGTCACGTCGCAAAGAGTATACTAAAGTGAACACCATAGTGTATATGAAGTAAGGTTCTTACTGATTGAATTTTGCTATTTGTAAACTGATTTTCGACACGTTGTTTGATAATTACATTATTGTCAATTGGATGGGATAACTATTTGAAATTTAAAATGTCCAATAGGATAATATCACGTGGCAAAGTGTAAACTAAAGTGTGTACACCATAGTGTAAATGTAGCAAAGTTCTTACTAATTGAACTTTGCTATTTGAATACTGATTTTCGACACGTTGTTTGACAATTGCATTATTGTCATGTGTCAATTGGATGGGATAACTGTTTAACATTTAAACTGTGCAATAGAAAATTTTCATGTGGCAAAGTGTAAACTATAGTGCACACGATAGTGCAAATGTAGCATGGCCGATACTGATTAAACTTTGCTATTTGTAAACTGATTTTTGACACGTTGTTTGACACTTGCATTATTGTCAAGTGTCAATTGAATGGGAAAACTATTTGAAATTTAAGCTTCCAACAGGGTAATGTCACGTGGCAAAGTGTAAACTAAAGTGTGTACACCATATTGTACACGTAGCAAGGTTCTTACCGACTGAACTTTGCTATTTGTACACTGATTTTTGTCACGTTGTTTGACATTTGCAATATTTACAATTCTTAGTTGGATGGAAAAATTGTTTGAAATTTAAACTGTCCAGCAGGGTAATGTCTTATGGTAAAGTGTAAACTAAAGTGTACACCATAGTGTACGTGTAGCAAGGTTCTTACAAATTGAACTTTGCTATTTGTACACTGATTTTTGACACGTTGTTTGACACTTGCATTGTTGTCAAGTGTCAATTGGATGGGAAAATTGTTTGAAATTTAAACTGTCCAACAAGGTACTATCACATGGTAAAGTGTAAACTAACGTTTACACCATAGTGTAAATGTAGCAAGGTTCTTACTGATTGAACTTTGCTATTCGTACACTGATTTTTGACGCGTTGTTTGATAATTGCACTATTGTCAAGTATCAATTGGTTGGGATAACTATTTAACCTTTAAACTGTGCAATAGAAATTTGTCATGTGGCAAAGTGTAAACTAAAGTGTACACCATAGTGTACGTGTAGCATGGCCGATACCGATTAAACTTTGCTATTTGTAAACTGATTTTTGACACGTTGTTTGATACTTGCATTGTTGTCAAGTGTCAATTGAATTGGAAAACTATTTTAAATTTAAACTTCCAACAGTGTAATGTCATGTGGCAAAGTTTAAACTAATGTGTGTACACCATTGTGTAAATGTAGCAAGGTTCTTACTGATTGAACTTTTCTATTTGTACACTGATTTTCGACACGTTGATTGGTGATTGCATTATAATCAAGTGTCAATTGGATGGGATAACTATTTAACATTTAAACTGTGCAATAGAAATTTTGCATGTGGCAAAGTGTAAACTATAGTGTAGACCGTAGTGCATATGTAGCATGGCTGATACCGATTAAACTTTGCTATTTGTAAACTGATTTTTGACACGTTGTTTGACACTTGCATTGTTGTCAAGTGTCAATTGAATGGGAAAACTATTTGAAATTTAAACTTCAAATAGGGTAATGTCACGTGAAAATGTGTAAACTAAAGTGTGTACACCATATTGTACATGTAGCAAGGTTCTTACCGATTGAACTTTGCTATTTGCACACTGATTTTTGACACGTTGTTTGACACTTGCAATATTGTCAATTCTCAATTGGATGGGAAAATTGTTTAAATTTAAACTGTCCAGCAGGGTAATTTCTTATGGCAAAGTGTAAACTAAAGTGTACACCATGGTGTACATGTAGCAAGGTTCTTACAAATCGAACTTTGCTATTTTTACACTGATTTTCGACACGTTGTTTAACACTTGCATTGTTGTCAATTTTTAATTGGTTGGGAAAACTGTTTGAAATTTAAACTGTCCAACAAGGTACTGCCACGTGGCAAAGAGTAAAGTAAAGTGTACACCATAGTGTAAATGTAGCAATGTCTTACTAATTGAACTTTGCTGTTTGTACATTGATTTTCGAGACGCTGTTTGACAATTGCATTACTGTCAAGTGTCAATTGGATGGGATAACTGTTTAACATTTAAATTGTGCAATTGAAATTTGTCATGTGACAAGGTGTAAACTAAAGTATACACCATAGTGTACATGTAGCATGTTTGATACCGATTAAACTTTGCTATTTGTAAACTGATTTTTGATACGTTGTTTGACACTTGCATTGTTGTCAAGTGTCAATTGAATGGGAAAACTATTTGAAATTTAAACTTCCAACAGGGTAATGTCACGTGGTAAAGTGTAAACTAAAATGTGCACACCATATTGTAAATGTAGCAAGGTTCTTATCAATTGAACTTTGTTATTTGTACACTGATTTTTGACACGTTGTTTGACATTTCCAATATTGTCAATTCTCAGTTGGATGGGAAAATTGCTTGAAATTTAAACTGTCCAGCAGGGTAATGTCTTATGATAAAGTGTAAACTAAAGTGTACACCATAGTGTACATATAGCAAGGTTCTTACAAATTGAACTTTGCTATTTGTACAATAATTTTTGACACATTGTTTGACACTTGCATTGTTGTCAAGTGTCAATTGGATGGGAAAATTGTTTGAAATTTAAACTGTCCAACAAGTTACTATCACGTGGTAAAGTGTAAACTAAAGTGTGTACACCATTTACCGATTGAACTTTGCTATTTGTACAATAATTTTTGACACATTGTTTGACACTTGCATTGTTGTCAAGTGTCAATTGGATGGGAAAATTGTTTGAAATTTAAACTGTCCAACAAGTTACTATCACGTGGTAAAGTGTAAACTAAAGTTTACACTGTAGTGTAAATGTGGCAGGGTTCTTACTGATTGAACTTTGCTATTCGTACACTGATTTTTGACACGTTGTTTGACAATTGCACTATTGTCAAGTGTCAATTGGTTGGGATAACTATTTAACATTTAAACTGTGCAATAGAAATTTGTCATGTGGCAAAGTGTAAACTAAAGTGTACACTATAGTGTACGTGTAGCATGGCCGATATCGATTAAACTTTGCTATTTGTAAACTAATTTTTGACACGTTGTTTGATACTTGCATTGTTGTCAAGTGTCAATTGAATTGGAAAACTATTTTAAATTTAAACTTCCAACAGGGTAATGTCAAGTGGCAAAGTGTAAAATAAAGTGTGTACACCATAGTGTAAATGTAGCAAAGTTCTTACTGACTGAACTTTGCTGTTTGTACACTGATTTTCGACACGTTGTTTGACAATTGCATTATAGTCAAGTGTCAATTGGATGGGATAACTATTTAACATTTAAACTGTGCAATAGAAATTTGTAATGTGGCAAAGTGTAAACTAAAGTGTATATTTGTAAACTGATTTTTGAAATATTGTTTGACACTTGCATTGTTGTCAAGTGTAAATTGAATGGGAAAACTATTTGAAATTTAAACTTCTAACAGGGTAATGTCACGTGGAAAAGTGTAAACTAAAGTGTGTACACCATATTATACATGTAGCAAGGTTCTTACCGATTTAACTTTGCTATTTGTACACTGACTTTTGACACGTTGTTTGACACTTGCAATATTGTCAATTCTCAATTGGATGGGAAAATTGATTAAATTTAAATTGTCCAGCAGGGCAATTTCTTATAGCAAAGTGTAAACTAAAGTGTACACCATAGTGTACATGTAGTAAGGTTCTTACATACTGAACTTTGCTATTTGTACACTGATTTTTGACACGTTGTTTGACACTTGCATTGTTGTCAAGTGTCAATTGGTTGGGAAAACTATTTAAAATTTAAACGTCCAACAGGGTAATGTCAAGTGGCAAATTGTAAACTAAACTATGTACACCATTGTGTAAATGTAGCAAGGTTCCTACTGATTGAACATTGCTACTTGTACACTGATTTTCGACACGTTGTTTGATAATTGCATTATTGTCAAGTGTCAATTGGATGGGATAACTATTTAACATTAAAACTGTGCAATAGAAATTTGTCATGTGGCAAAGTGTAAACTAAAGTGTACACCGTAGTGCACATGTAGCATGGCTGATACCGATTAAACTTTGCTATTTGTAAACTGATTTTTGAAACATTGTTTGACACTTGCATTGTTGTCAAGTGTCAATTGAATGGGAAAACTATTTGAAATTTAAACTTCTAACAGGGTAATGTCACGTGGAAATGTGTAAACTAAAGTGTGTACACCATATTGTACATGTAGCAAGGTTCTTACCGATTGAACTTTGCTATTTGTACACTGACTTTTGACACGTTGTTTGAGACTTGCAATATTGTCAATTCTCAATTGGATGGGAAAATTGTTTAAATTTAGATTGTCCAGCAGGGCAATTTCTTATGGCAAAGTGTAAACTAAAGTGTACACCATAGTGTACATGTAGCAATGTTCTTACATACTGAACTTTGCTATTTGTCCAATGATTTTTGACACGTTGTTTGACACTTGCATTTTTGTTAAGTATCAATTGGTTGGGAAAACTATTTGAAATTTAAAGGTCCAACAGGGTAATGTCAAGTGGCAAATTGTAAACTAAACTATGTACACCATTGTGTAAATGTAGCAAGGTTCCTACTGATTGAACATTGCTATTTGTACACTGATTTTCGACACGTTGTTTGATAATTGCATTATTGTCAAGTGTCAATTGGATGGGATAACTATTTAACATGTAAACTGTGCAATAAAAATTTGTCATGTGGTAAAATGTAAACTAAAGTGTACATCGTAGTGCACATGTAGCATGGCTGATACCGATTAAACTTTACTATTTGTAATATAATTTTTGACACGTTATTTGACACTTACATTGTTGTCAAGTGTCAATTGAATGGAAAAACTATTTTAAATTTAAACTCCCACAGGGTAATGTCACGTGGCAGAGTGTAAACTAAAGTGTGTACACCATATTGTACATGTAGTAAGGTTCTTACCGATTGAACTTTACTATTTGTACACTGATTTTTGACACGTTATTTGACACTTGCAATATTGTCAATTCTCAAATTGGATGGGAAAATTGTTTGAAATTTAAATTGTCCAGCAGGATAATGTCTTATGGCAAAGTGTAAACTAAAGTGTACACCATCGTGTACATGTAGCAAGGTTCTTTTAAATTGAACTTTGCTATTTGTACACTGATTTTCGACGCGTTGTTTGACACTTGCATTGCTGTCAGGTGTCAACTGCATGGGAAAACTATTTGAAATTTAAATTGTCCAACAGGGTAATGTCATGTGGCAAAGTGTAAACTAAAGTGTACACCACAGTGGACATGTAGAAGGGTCCTTACTGATTGAACTTTCCTATTTTTACACTGATTTTTGACGCGTTATTTGACACTTGTATTGTTGTCAAGTGTCAACTGGATGGGAAAACTGTTTGAAATTTAAACTGTCCAACAGGGTAATGTCACGTGGCAAAAAGTGAACTAAAATGTACACCGTAGTGCACATGAAGCATGGCTTATACCGATTAAACTTTGCTATTTTTAATATAATTTTTGACACGTTGTTTGACACTTACATTGTTGTCAAGTGTCAATTGAATGAAAAAACTATTTTAAATTTAAACTTCCAACAGGGTAATGTCACGTGGCAAAGTGTAAAATAAAGTGTGTACACCATATTGTACATGTAGTAAGGTTCTTACCGATTGAACTTTACTATTTGTACACTGATTTTTGACACGTTATTTGACACCTGCAATTTGTCAATTCTCAAATTGGATGGGAAAATTGTTTGAAATTTAAATTGTCCAGCAGGATAATGTCTTATGGCAAAGTGTAAACTAAAGTGTACACCATCGTGTACATGTAGCAAGGTTCTTTTAAATTGAACTTTGCTATTTGTACACTGATTTTCGACACGTTGTTTGACACTTGCATTGCTGTCAAGTGTCAACTACATGGGAAAACTATTTGAAATTTAAATTGTCCAATAGGATAATGTCATGTTGCAAAGTGTAAACTAAAGTGTACACCATAGTGGACACGTAGAAGGGTCCTTACTGATTGAACTTTCCTATTTGTACACTGATTTTTGACGCGTTATTTGACACTTGCATTGTTGTCAAGTGTCAACTGGATGGGAAAACTGTTTGAAATTTAAACTGTCCAACAGGGTAATGTCACGTGGCAAAAAGTAAACTAAAGTGTACACCACAGTGTACAAAAGGCAATGTTCTTACTGATTGAACTTTGCAATTTGTACACTGATTTTAAACACGTTGTTTGACAATTGCATTATTGTCAAGTGTCAATCGGATGAAATAACTGTTTGAAATTTAAAATGTCCAATAGGATAATGTCACGTGGCAAGGTGTAAACTAAAGTGTACACTATAGTGTACGTGTAGCATGACTCATACCGATTAAACTTTGCTATTTGTAAACTAATTTTTGACACGTTATTTGACACTTGCATATTTGTCAAGTGTGAATTGAGTGGGAAAACTGTTTGAAATTCAAACTTCCAACAGGGTAATGTCACGTGGCAAAGTGTAAACTAAAGTGTGTACACCATATTTTACATGTAGCAAGATTCTTACCGATTGAACTTTGCTATTTGTTCACTGATTTTTGACACACCGTTTGACACTTGCATTTTATTAATAGTCAATTGGATGGGAAAACTATTTGAAATTTATACTATCCAATAGGGTAATGTTATGTGGTAAAGTGTACACCATAGTATACATGTAGCAAGGTCCTTACTGATCGAACTTTTCTATTTGTACACTGATTTTTGACTCGTCGTTTGACACTTGCATTGTTGTTAAGTGTCAATTGGATGGAAAAACTAAATGAAATTTTAACTGTTCTGCAGGGTAATGTCACGTGGTAAAGTGTAAACTAAAGTGTGCACACCATAGTGTACATGTAGCAAGGTCCTAACCGATTGAACTTTCCTATTTGTACAATGACTTTTGTCACGTTGTTTGACACTTTCATTGTTGTCAAGTGTCAATTGAATGGAAAAACTATTTGAAATTTAAACTTCTAACAGGGTAATGTCACGTGGCAAAGTGTAAACTAAAGTGTGTGTACCATATTGTACATGTAGCAAGGTTCTTACCGATTGAACTTTGCTATTTGTACACCGATTTTTGACACGTTGTTTGACACTTGCAATATTGTCAATTCTCAATTGGATGGGAAAATTGTCTAAAATTTAAACTGTCGAGCACGGTAATGTCTTATGGCAAAGTGTAAACTAAACTGTACACCATGGTGTACATGCAGCAAGGTTCTTACAAATTGAACTTTGCTATTTGTACACTGATTTTTCACACGTTGTTTAACACTTGCATTGTTGTCAAGTGTCAATTAGTTGGG
The DNA here is from genome assembly GCF_002742605.1 of Olea europaea var. sylvestris. Classification (NCBI taxonomy): domain Eukaryota; kingdom Viridiplantae; phylum Streptophyta; class Magnoliopsida; order Lamiales; family Oleaceae; genus Olea; species Olea europaea. The sequence continues at coordinate 220,729 of NW_019236598.1, forward strand.
ATTACTATATAACATTTAAACTGTGCAATAGAAATTTGGCATGTGGCAAAGTGTAAACTAAAGTGTACACCATAGTGTACATGTAGCATGGCTGATACCGATTAAACATTGCTATTTGTAAACTGATTTTTGACACGTTGTTTGATACTTGCATTGTTGTCAAGTGTCAATTGAATTGGAAAACTATTTGAAATTTAAACTTCCAACGGGGTAATGTCATGTGGCAAAGTGTAAACTAAAGTGTGTACACCATAGTGTGAATGTAGCAAGGTTCTTACTGAATGAACTTTGCTATTTGTACACTGATTTTCGACACGTTGTTTGACAATTGCCTTATAGTTAAGTGTCAATTGGATGGGATAACTGTTTAACATTTAAACTGTGCAATAGAAATTTGTCATGTGGCAAAGTGTAAACTAAAGTGTACACCATAGTGCACATGTAGCATGGCTGATAACGATTAACTTTGCTATTTGTAAACTGATTTTTGACACGTTGTTTGACACTTGCATTGTTGTCAAGTGTCAATTGAATGGGAAAACTTTTTGAAATTCAAACTTCTAACAGGGTAATGTCATGTGGGAAAGTGTAAACTAAAGTGTGTACACCATATTATACATGTAGCAAGGTTCTTACTTATTAGACTTTGCTATTTGTACATTGATTTTAAACACATTGCTTGACAATTGCATTATTGTCAAGTGTCAATCGGATGAAATAACTATCTGAAATTTAAAATGTCTAATAGGATAATGTCACGTGGCAAAGTGTAAACTAAAGTGTACACTATAGTGTACGTGTAGCATGACTCATACCGATTAAACTTTGCTATTTGTAAACTAATTTTTGACACGTTATTTGACACTTGCATATTTGTCAAGTGTGAATCGAGTGGGAAAACTATTTGAAATTTAAACTTCCAACAGGGTAATGTCACGTGGCAAAGTGTAAACTAAATTGTGTACACCATATTTTACATGTATCAAGGTTCTAACCGATTGAACTTTGCTATTTGTTCACTGATTTTTGACACGCGATTTGACACTTGCATTTTATCAGTTCTTAATTGGATGGGAAAACTATTTGAAATTTATACTATCCAACAGGGTAATGTTACGTGGTAAAGTGTACACCATTGTATACATGTAGCAAGCTCCTTACAGATCGAACTTTTCTATTTGTACACTGATTTTTGACTCGTCGTTTGACACTTGCATTGTTGTTAAGTGTCAATTGGATGGAAAAACTATATGAAATTTTAACTGTTCTGCAGGGTAATATCACGTGGTAAAGTGTAAACTAAAGTGTGTACACCATAGTGTACATGTAGCAAGGTCCTAGCCGATTGAACTTTGCTATTTGTACAATGACTTTTGTCACGTTGTTTGACACTTGCATTGTTGTCAAGTGTCAATTGAATGGGAAAACTATTTGAAATTTAAACTTCTAACAGGGTAATGTCACGTGGCAAAGTGTAAACTAAAGTGTGTGCACCATATTGTACATGTAGCAAGGTTCTTACCGATTGAACTTTGATATTTGTACACCAATTTTTGACACGTTGTTTGACACTTGCAATATTGTCAATTCTCAATTGGATGGGAAAATTGTTTAAAATTTAAACTATCCAGCAGGGTAATGTTTTATGGTAAAGTGTAAACTAAATTGTACCCCATGGTGTACATGTAGCAAGGTTCTTACAAATTGAACTTTGCTATTTGTACACTAATTTTTGACACGTTGTTTAACACTTGCATTGTTGTCATGTGTCAATTGGTTGGGAAAACTATTTGAAATTTAAACTGTCCAACAAGGTACTGTCACGTGGCAAAGTGTAAAGAAAAGTATATACTATAGTGTAAATGTAGCAAGGTTCTTACTGATTGAACTTTGCTATTTGTACACCGATTTTCGACACGTTGTTTGACAATTGCATTACTGTCAAGTGTCAATTGGATGGGATAACTATTTAACATTTAAACTGTGCAATAGAATTTTGTCATGTGGCAAAGTGTAAACTAAAGTGTACACCATAGTGTACATGTAGCATGGCTGATACCGGTTAAACTTTGCTATTTCTGAACTGATTTTTGACATGTTGTTTGACACTTGCATTGTTGTCAAGGGTCAATTGAATTGGAAAACTATTTGAAATTTAAACTTCCAACAGGGTAATGTCATGTGGTAAAGTGTAAACTAAAGTGTGTACACCATAGTGTAAATGTAGCAAGGTTCTTACTGATTGAACTTTGCTATTTGTAAACTGATTTTCGACACGTTGTTTGACAATTGCGTTATTGTCAAGTGTCAATTGGATGGGATAACTGTTTAACATTTAAACTGTGCAATAGAAATTTTTCATGTGGCAAAGTGTAAACTATAGTGTACACCATAGTGCACATGTAGCATGGCTCATACCGATTAAACTTTGCTATTTGTAAACTGATTTTTGACACGTTGTTTGACACTTGCATTGTTGTCAAGTGTCAATTGAATGGGAAAACTATTTGAAATTTAAACTTCCAACAGGGTAATGTCAAGTGTCAATTGGTTGGGATTACTATTTAACATTTAAACTGTGCAATAGAAATTTGTCATGTGGCAAAGTGTAAACTAAAGTGTACACCCTAGTGTACATGTAGCATGGCTAATACCGATTAAACTTTGCTATTTGTAAACTGATTTTTGACACGTTGTTTGATACTTGCATTGTTGTCAAGTGTCAATTGAATTGGAAAACTATTTGAAATTTAAACTTCCAACAGGGTAATGTCATGTGGCAAAGTGTAAACTAAAGTGTGTACACCATAGTGTAAATGTAACAAGGTTCTTACTGATTGAACTTTGCTATTTGTACACTCATTTTCGACACGATGTTTGACAATTGCCTTATAGTCAAGTGTCAATTGGATCGGATAACTGTTTAACGTTTAAACTGTGCAACAGAAATTTGTCATGTGGCAAAGTGTAAACTAAAGTGTACACCATAGTGCACATGTAGCATGGCTGATACCGATTAACTTTGCTAATTTGTAAACTAATTTTTGACACGTTGTTTGACACTTGCATTGTTTTCAAGTGTCAATTGAATGGGAAACTATTTGAAATTTAAACTTCTAACAAGGTAATGTCACGTAGGAAAGTGTAAACTAAAGTGTGTACACCATATTGTACATGTAGCATGGTTCTTACCGATTAAACATTGCTATTTGTACACTGATTTTTGACACGTTGTTTGACATTTGCAATATTGCCAATTCTCAATTGGATGGGAAAATTGTTTAAAATTTAAACTGTCCAGTAGGGTAATTTCTTATGGCAAAGTGTAAACTAAAGTGTACACCATAGCGTACATATTGCAAGGTTCTTACAAATTGAACTTTGCTATTTGTAGATTGATTTTTGACACATTGTTTGACACTTGCATTGTTGTCAAGTGTCAATTGGTTGGGAAAACTATTTGAAATTTAAACGTCCAACAGGGTAATTAAGTGGCAAATTGTAAACTAAAGTATGTACACCATTGTGTAAATGTAGCAAGGTTCTTACTGATTGAACATTGCTATTTGTACACTGATTTTTGACACGTTATTTGACAATTGCATTATTGTCAAGTGTCAATTGGATGGAATAACTGTTTAACATTTAAGCTGTGTAATAGAAATTTGTCATGTGGCAAAGTGTAAACTAAAGTGTACACCGTAGTGCACATGTAGCATGGCTGATACCGATTAAACTTTGCTATTTGTAAACTGGTTTTTGACACGTTGTTTGACACTTGCATTATTGTCAAGTGTCAATTGAATGGAAAAACTATTTTAAATTTAAACTTCCAAGAGGGTAATGTCACGTGGCAAAGTGTAAACTAAAGTGTGTACACCATATTGTACATGTAGTAAGGTTCTTACCGATTGAACTTTACTATTTGTACACTGATTTTCGACACGTTATTTGACACTTGCAATATTGTCAATTCTCAAATTGGATGGGAAAATTGTTTGGAATTTAAACTGTACAGCAGGGTAATGTCTTATGGCAAAGCGTAAACTAAAGTGTACACCATAGTGTACATATAGCAAGGTTCTTACAAATTGAACTTTGCTATTTGTACACTGATTTTCGACACGTTGTTTGACACTTGCATTGCTGTCAAGTGTCAACTACATGGGAAAACTATTTGAAATTTAAATTGTCAAACAGGGTAATGTCACGTGGCAAAGTGTAAACTAAAGTGTACACCATAGTGTACATGTAGAAGGGTCCTTATCGATTGAACTTTCCTATTTGTACACTGATTTTTGACGCGTTATTTGACACTTGCATTATTGTCAAGTGTCAATTGGATGGGAAAACAGTTTGAAATTTAAACTGTCCAACAGGGTAATGTCACGTGGTAAAGAGTAAACTAAAGTGTACACCATAGTGTACATGAAGCAAGGTTCTTACTGATTGAACTTCGCTATTTGTACACTAATTTTAAACAGGTTGTTTGACAATTGCACTATTGTCAGTGTCAATCGGATGAAATAACTGTTTGAAATTTAAAATGTCCAATAGGATAATGACACGTGGCAAAGTGTAAACTAAAGTGTACACAATAGTGTACGCGTAGCATGACTCATATCAATTAAACTTTACTATTTGTAAACTAATTTTTGACACGTTATTTGACACTTGCATATTTGTCAAGTGTCAATTGAGTGGGAAAACTGTTTGAAATTTAAACTTCCAACAAGGTAATGTCACTTGGAAAAGTGTAAACTAAAGTGCGTACACCATATTTTACATGTAGCAAGGTTCTTACCGATTGAACTTTGCTATTTGTACACTGATTTTTGACACGTTGTTTAACACTTGCATTTTTGTCAATTCTCAATTGGATGGGAAAATGGTTTGAAATTTATACTGTCCTATAGGGTAATGTGACATGGCAAAGTGTAAACTAAAGTGTGCATAATAGTGTACATGTAGCAAGGTCCTTACAGATTGATCTTTGCTATTTGTACACTTATTTTTGACACGTTGTTTGACACTTGCATTGTTGTCAAGTCTCAACTGGATGGAAAATCTGTTCGAAATTTAAAGTGTCCAGTAGGGTAATGTCACGTGGTGAAGTGTAAACCAAAGGGTGTACACCATGGTGTACATGTAGCAAGGTTCTTACCGATTGATCTTTGCTATTTGTACACTGATTTTTGCCACGTTGTTTGACATTTGTATTTTTGTCAATTGTCAAATGGATGGGAAAACTATTTCACATGGCAAAGTGTAAGCTAAAGTGTACACCAAAGTGTACATGCATCAATGTTCTCGCCGATTGAACTTTGCTATTTGTACACTGATTTTTGACACGTTGTTTAACGCTTGCATTTTTGTCAATTGTCAATTGGATGGGAAAACTGTTTGAAATTTATACTTTCCAACAGGGTAATGTTACGTGGAAAAGTGTAAACTAAAGTGTACACCATTGTGCACATCTAGCAAGGTCCTTACTGATTGAACTTTCCTATTTGCACATTGATTTTTGACTCGTTGTTTAACACTTGCATTGTTGTCAAGTGTCAATTGGATGGAAAAACTATTTGAAATTTAAACTGTCCTGCAGAGTAATGTCACATGGCAAAGTGTAAACTAAAGTGTGTACACCATAGTGTACATGTAGCAAGGTCCTTACCGATTGAAATTGCTATTTGTACACTGATTTTTGACACGTTGTTTGACACTTGCATTGCTGTCAAGTATCAATTGGATTGGAAAATTGTTTGAAATTTGAAATGTCCAACATGGTACTGTCACATGGCAAAGTGTAAACTAAAGTGTACACCATAGTGTACATGTAGAGGGGTCCTTACAGATTGAACTTTGCTTTTTCTACACTGATTTTTGACGCTTTGTTTGACACTTGCATTGTTGTCAATTGTCAATTAGATGAAAAAACTGTTTGAAATTTAAACTGCCAAGTAGGGTAATGTCACGTGACAAAGTGTAAACTAAAGTGTGTACACCATGGTGTACAAGTGGTGAGGTACTTACCGATTAAACCTTGCAATTTGCAAACTGATTTTTGACACTTGCATTGTAGTCAAGTGTCAATTGGATGGGAAAACTGTTTGAAATTTATGATGTCCAACAAGGTAATGTCACGTGGCAGTGTGTAAACTAATGTGTACACCATAGTGTATGTGTAGCAAGGTCCTTACCGATTGAACTTTGCTATTTGTACACTGATTTTTGACTCATTGTTTGATACTTGCATTGTTGTCGAGTGGCAATTGGTAGAAAAACTGTATGTAATTTAAACTTTCCAGTATGGTTATGTCACGTGACAATGTGTAAACTAAAGTGTGTACACCATAGTGTACATGTAGCAAAGTCCTTACCGATTAAACTTTGTTATTTGTACACTGATTTTTGACACGTTGTTTGACACTTGCATTGTTGTCAAGTGTCAATTGGATTGGAAAATTATCTAAAATTTAAACTGTCCAATAGGGTAATGTCATGTGGCAAAGCATAAACTAAAGTGTACACCATAGTGTTCATGAAGGAAGGCTCTTACTGATTGAACTTTGCTATTTGTACACTGATTTTCGATATGTTGTTTGACAATTGCATTATTTTCAAGTGTCAATTGGATGGAATAACTGTTTGACATTTAAATTATCCAATAGCATAATGTCATGTGTCAAAGTGTAAAGTAAAGTGTACACCATAGTGTACATGTAGCATGGCTGATACCGATTAAACTTTGCTATTAGTAAACTAATTTTTGACATGCTGTTTGACACTAGCATTATTGTCAAGTGTCAATTGAATGGGATAACCGTTTGTAATTTAAACTGTCCAATAGGGTAATGTCACTTGGCAAAGTGTGTACACTGTATTGTACATGTAGCAAGGTTCTTACCGATTGAACTTTGCTATTTGTACACTAATTTTTGACACGTTGTTAAACACTTGCATTTTTGTTAATTGTCAATTGGATGTGAAAACTATTTGAAATTTAAACTATCTAACCGAGTAATGTCACGTGGTAAAGTGTAAATTAAAGTGTACACCATAGTGTACATGTAGAAGGGTCTTTACCGATTGAACTTTACTATTTGTACAATAATTTCTGACACAATGTTTGACACTTGTATTGTTGTCAATTGTCAATTGGATGAGAAAACTGTTTAAAATTCAAATTGCCAAGTAGGGTGATGTCACGTGGTAAAATGTAAATTAAAGTGTGTGTGTACACCATAGTGTACATGTAGCAAGGTACTTATCGATTGAACTTTGAAATTTAGAAACTGATTTTTGACACATGCATTGTTGTCAAGTGTCAATTGGTTGGGAAAACTGTTTGAAATTTAAACTGTCCAATAGGGTAATGTCACGTGGCAAAGAGTACACTAAAGTCTACACCATAGTATATAAGTAGCAAGGTCCTTATAGATTGAACTTTGCTATTTATACACTGATTTTTGACACGTTCTTTGACACTTGCACTGTATTCAAGGGTCAATTGGATAGGAAAACTGTTTGAAATTTAAACTGTCTAGCAGGGTAATGTCTTGTGGCAAAGTGTACACTAAAGTGTACACTATAGTGTACATGTAGCAAGGTCCTTACCGATTGAACTTTGCTATTTGTACACTAATTTTTGACATGTTGTTTGACACTTGCATTATTGCCAAGTGTCAATTGGATGGGAAAACTGTTTGAAATTTAAACTGTCCAACATGGTAATGTCACGTGGCAAAGTGTAAACTAAAGTGTACACCATATTGTACATGTAGCAAGGTTCTTACTAATTGAACTTTGTTATTTGAACTCTAATTTTTGGCTCATTATTTGACACTTGCATTGTTAACTAGTGTCAATTGGATGGAAAAACTGTATGAAATTTAAACTGTCCAGCGGGGTAATATCACATGGGAAAGTGTACACTAAAGTGTGTACACCATAGTGTACATGTAGCAAGGTCCTTAACGATTGAACTTTGCTATTTGTACACTGATTTTTGATAAGATGTTTGACACTTGCATTGTCGTCAAGTGTCAATTGGATGGGAAAACTATTTGAAATTAAAACTGTCCAACAGGGTAATGTCACGTGAGAAAGTGTTAACTAAAGTGTACACCATAGCGTACATGCAGAAGGGTCCTTAATGACTGAACTTTGCTATTTGTACACGAATTTTTGACGTGTTGTTTGACACTTGCATTGTTGTCAATTATCAATAGGATGAGAAAACTATTTGAAATTCAAACTGTCAAACAGGGTAATGTCACGTGGCAAAGTGTAAACTAAAGTGTGTATACCATAGTGTACATGTAGCGAGGTACATACCGATTGAACTTTACAATTTGTACACTGATTTGTAATACGTTGTTTAACACTTGCATTGTTTCAAGCGTCGATTGGTTGGGAAAACTGTTTGAAATTTAAACTATCCAACAGGGTAATGTTACGTCGAAAAGATTACACTGAAGTGTACATCATAATGTACATTTAGCAAGGTCCTTACAAATTGAACTTTGTTATTTGTACACTGATTTTTGACACGTTCTTTGACACTTGCAGCATTCTTATCAAGTGTCAATTGGATGGGAAAAATGTTTGAAATTTAAAATGTCCAACAGGGTAATGTCACGTAGCAATGTGTAAACTAAAGTGTACACCATAGTGTACGTGTAGCAAGGTTTTTACTGAATGAACTTTGCAAATTGTACGCTGATTTTTGACTCGTTGTTTGACCCTTACATTGTTCTCAACTATCAATTGGATGGGAAAATTATTTGAAATTTAAACTGTCCAACAGGGTAATGTCATGTGGGAAAGAGTACACTAAAGTGTACACCATAGTGTACATGTAGCGAGGTCCTTACAGTTTGAACTTTGCTATTTGTACACTAATTTTTGACACGTTCTTTGACACTTACATTGTTGTCAAGTGTCAATTGGATGGGAAAACTGTTTGAAATTTAAACTGTCCAATAGAGTAATGTCACATGGCCAAGTGTAAACTAAAGTGTACACAATAGTGTACGTGTAGCAAGGTTCTTACTGATTGAACATTGCTATTTGTACAATGATTTTTGACACATTGTTCGACCCTTGCATTGTTGTCCAGTGTCAATTGGATTGGAAAAATGTTTAAAATTTATACTGTCCAACAGGCTAATGTCACATGGCAAAGTTTAAACTAAAGTGTACACCATAGTGTACATATAGCAAGGTCCTTATCAATTGAAGTTTGCTATTTGTACACTGATTTTTGATACATTGTTTGATACTCGCATTGTAGCCAAGTGTCAATTGGATTGAAAATTGTATGAAATTTAGACTGTTCAGCAGTGTAATGTCATGTGGCAAAGTGTAAACTAAAGTGTGTACACCATATTTTACAAGTAGCAAGGTTCTTACCGATTGAACTTTGCTATTTGTACACTGATTTTTGACACGTTGTTTGACACTTGTATGTTTATCATTTGTTAATTGGATTGGAAAATTGTTTGAAATTTATACTATCTTACAGGGTAATGTCACGTGGCAAAGTGTAAACTAAAGTGTGTACACCGTAGTGTACATGTAGCAAGGTCCTTACCGATTGAACTTTGCTATTTGTAAACTGATTTTTGACTCGTTGTTTGACACTTGTATTGTTGTCAAGTGTCAATTGGATGGCAAAATTGTATGAAATTTAAACTGTCCAGCAAGGTAATATCACGAGGACAAGTGTAAACTAAAGTGTGTACACCATAGTGCATATGTAGCAAGGTCCTTACCGATTGAACTTTGCTATTTGTACACTGATTTTTGATGCATTGTTTGACACTTGCAACATTGTCAAGTCTCAATTGGATGGAAAAACTATTTGAAATTTAAACTATCCGGCAGGGTTGATATGAATCAAGGCACGTCCACAATCGAAGTGAGTCAAGTGACGAGTTACGGAAAGGATCCATTGATAGTCGAAGACGGACCGATGATGCGATCGAGGACGAAGAGAGTGAAAGAAGCAATGGGATTGCTTGTCAAGCAAACGATCGATGAAACAATGTTCGGGAGGTCAAATGGAACAAGTTTCATGTTGGAGTCGAAGGCCGAAGGAACTTGGATCAACGAGATAAAAGCGGACGAAGGCGGCACGGAGTTGGTCTATGCGACCGCAGGCTCAATGGCCTATGTGGCCGCATAGAAGGCCATCGAAACTACATGTGGCTGGCTGGAGTGATCTATGCAACCACATAGAAATGATCTATGCGGCCGCATAGATCAAAAAGTGGAAAAAAATTCGTTTTTTTTTTAATTTTTGCCGAATCTTCTAATGTTGGTAGAACTCTTGTGAAATCGAAATATTACCATATTTTGATTAATTTGGATGTTTTTATGCCATAGTATAAATAGGAAACTCTTTTCATTATGTAAAAAAAACTTTTGCTGAAATTAATACAGAGAGAGAAATTTTCTTTCAATCGATTGTTCTTCATTGGACAAACTTAGAACTTATCAAGAATCAATTTCTTGTGGCATTCTTGACGTCGGATTGTGGGTTTCATTGATTGTAATCAAGGGGTTTCAGATTCTTCGCTAATCTGAGGTTTCGTGGTTTGATTATTGGGGTTCAAGATCCAAAATCGGATTAGTATTGGCGTTCTTGGGTTCCGCATCAATCTAGTTGTGGGTTTCGTAGTTTCCATTGCTACGGGGTTCGCATCAGTTGGTATCAGAGCTTTGGCTCCAATTTAATCAGGTTATATCTTGGTTTTTTTTAATTCCTTTCAATTCGTTGTGTTCTTGTGTCCAGAAGGTTTTCTTGATTCTTTGATCCAAAAAGTGTCAAAAAGAATCTTCATATTTTGTTTCCCGGGGTCAATTTTCGCCCAAATTCGTTTTCGTTTTCTGCGTTAGTTTTGTTATTGAATTTCGGATCTTAAAAAAAAAGTTACTGCTCATCCATACGGTACTGTTCATCCGTACAGTTATAAAAAAAATTGTTACATATTATTGATCCGTCAAATACCAACAATATTTTTTATTCAATATCGTTTCTCAGTTGCCTGGGCACATTGATTCATTCCATTCCTTCAATTCAAAGTCAAAGTTTTAGAAGTTTCCTTGAGTCCTTTTGTTACAATTCTTTGAATCACATCCAGTTTGAGAATTCTACAAGATTGATTGAATGATTGAGTTCGTTGATTGTCCTTAGAAGCAATTGTTGAAAGAACTGAGTGTTAAAAGGCAGAGAGGTGAGCTCAATAGAGGGTAAAAGCCATTGTGTGTTTTTGAGTGACTTTGGTGAGGTAGTTAAATAAAATTTTAGTGTTAGGATGTCAGAAAGGGCAGAATCAAACTCAAGCCGACAAGGCAACAATAACAACGCATCGGAGGATTTGGTGCAAATGTTTCAAAGGGCGTTTGGAGATATGAGAGAACGGTTGGAGAAGCAAGAGGCTTGGATGAATAGGTTAGGTACATCGGTGGCCAATCTTAGTCGGGGGCATCGAGTGGATGTGTCCAATGCCAGAGGACCGGATAGATGGGAGCCTAGGAGGGAAAGGCGAGAAGAGTATGGATATGGGAGTGAACTGGGCGAAGATAAATTTTACGGTGTTGAGATGGAAAGGATGAGGAATAGAGGTGATAGGTTCGATAGACGGGGTCAGAATGATCGTGGGGAGGAGTTGGATGGAAATCTAGGAAATATAAAGATGACCATTCCTTCATTCAAAGGAAGGAGTGATCCCGAAGCATATTTGGAGTGGGAGAGAAAGGTCGAGATGATCTTCGAATGTTATAATTATTCGGAGGAGAAGAAGGTGAAGTTAGCGATTTTAGAGTTCAGTGACTATGCCATTTCATGGTGGGACCAAGTGGTTACTTCACAACGTAGGAGTGGGGGAAGACCAGTTGGCACTTGGGAAGAATTGAAGTCATTGATGAGAAAGAGGTTGTTCCTAGCCACTATTACCGAGATATCCATCAAAAACTGCAAGGCCTATATCAAGGGTCGAAAAGTGTAGAAGATTACCATAAGGAGATGGAAATACTCATGATTAGGGCTAATGTGGTGGAGGATCGAGAGGCTACCATGGCACGATTTTTGAATGGTATGAATAGGGAAATTGCCAATGTAGTAGAGTTGCAACATTATGTGGAGTTGGAAGACATGTTGCATGTGGCTATGAAGGTGGAGAGACAGTTGAAGAGGAAAGGGACAGCTAGGCAATCGATAGGAACTTCGAGTGCAAATCCATCTTGGAAACCGGGATGGAACAACAACAACAACAACAATAAGGTTGATAAAGTTGTACCTAAGGGTAGGAATGAATGACAAAAAGGGAAAGAGGAAAGTGCTAGCAAAACAGCACCCAAAACTGATTCACAACCATCAAGAAACCGAGACATCAAGTGTTTCAGATGTTTGGGGTCCGGGCACATCGCTTCTCAATGCCCAAATAAATGGGTAATGGTGTTGTTGGATAATGGAGAAGTGGTGAGTGAAAGTGAAGGCGAGTATGATGACATGCCTGCATTGGAGGACGTTGAAAAGGAAGAAAAATTGGAGTTTGCTGTTGGAGAATCGTTGGTGTCACGGAGAGCTCTTAACACTCAAGTCAAAGTGGATGATTCGGAGCAGCAGCAAGAAAATATCTTCCATACACGTTACATCAACGATAAGGTATGTAGCATGATAATTGATGGTGGGAGTTGCACGAATGTAGCTAGCACAACTATAGTTGAGAAACTAGGACTAGCATTGTTAAGACACCCTAGGCCTTATAAGTTACAATGGTTGAATGATAGTGGGGAAGTTAAGGTGAATCGAAGGGTCTTAATTAATTTTTCGATTGGAAGTTATAGTGACAAAGTAGTTTGTGATGTGGTGCCTATGCATGTGGGACATTTATTGTTAGGAAGGCCATGGCAATATGATAGAAGGGTCACACATGATGGGTATATGAATCGATATAGCTTTGTCAAGGATGGGAAGACTATTACTCTTGCTCCATTAACACCTGCACAAGTTTATGGAGATCAATTCAAGCTGAAAGGTGAGGAAGATGAGAGAATAAGAGAGTTTGGAAAAAGGAGAGGCAATAATGAAACCATCGATAAGAGAGAAAATAGTGAGGTGGCTAAGAGTGGGGAAAAGAGAGAGGAGCCACATGAGGGGAAAGAAAAGGAGTTAGTTGAGAAGAGAGAAAAAGAGTCAGCTGAGCGGAGAGAAAAGCCAAAGGTCAACTTCTATGCAAAGGAGAGTGAGTTGAAAAAGGCTATGAGTGAAAGTAGACAAATGATATTGTTAGTGCACAAGGAGTCCCTCCTCAATCTTGAGGATTCTAACACGTCCCTCCCTAGTTTGGTTAAATCTTTATTGCAGGAGTTCGACGATGTGTTTCCCGAGGAGATGCAAAGTGGATTGCCACCAATCAGAGGCATCGAGCACCAGATTGACTTTGTACCCGGAGCTGTCATACCTAATAGACCAGCATACCGAAGCAATCTCGAGGAGACGAAGGAGCTTCAGAAGCAAGTGGAGGAGTTGATGAGCAAAGGTTATGTCAGGGAGAGCATGAGTCCATGTGCTGTACCTATTTTGTTGGTACCTAAGAAGGACGGGACTTGGAGAATGTGCGTGGATTGCCGAGCTATCAACAATATCACGGTAAAGTATCGTCACCCAATACCTAGGTTAGATGATATGCTTGATGAGTTGCATGGGGCTTGCATTTTTAGTAAAATTGATCTTAAGAGTGGGTATCATCAAATTCGCATGCGGGAGGGTGATGAATGGAAAACGGCATTTAAAACTAAGTATGGGTTGTATGAATGGTTAGTTATGCCATTTGGACTCACTAATGCACCGAGCACTTTTATGCTTTTAATGAACCATGTTTTGCGTACTTTTATTGGGAAATTTGTTGTGGTTTACTTTGATGACGTCTTAATCTATAGCAAAACCCTAGATGAGCATTTAGAGCATTTAAATTGTGTGCTTGTTGTATTACGAAAGGAACAACTATATGCCAAATTTTAAAAAGTGTACATTTTGCATGGATAGAGTTGTTTTCCTAGGATTTGTGGTTAGTGCTAATGGGGTAGAAGTTGATGAAGAAAAGATAAAAGCTATAAAAGAATGGCCAACACCTAAGACTATAACTGAAGTTAGAAGTTTTCATGGATTGGCTAGTTTTTATAGGAGGTTTGTAAGAGATTTTAGCACCATCACCACACCGTTGACTGAAATAGTAAAGAAGAGTGTAGGTTTCCATTGGGGAGAATCACAGGAAGTTGCATTTAACATGATTAAGGATAAGCTATGTAAAGCACCTGTTTTAGCATTACCTAATTTTGATAAAACATTCGAGGTTGAGTGTGATGCATCAGGGATAGGTATAGGAGCAGTATTAATGCAGGAAAGGAGGCCTATTGCTTACTTTAGTGAAAAGTTGAGTGGAGCAACATTGAACTATCCGACATATGACAAAGAGTTGTATTCACTTGTTCGAGCTTTGGAGACTTGGCAGCACTACTTATGGCCAAAGGAATTCATGATACACATCGATCATGAATCTTTGAAGCATTTGAGAGGTCAAGGTAAGTTGAACAAAAGACATGCGAGATGGATGGAGTTTATTGAGACTTTTCCATATGTCATCAAGTACAAACAAGGTAATGAAAACATAGTTGCTGATGCATTGTCTCGAAGGTACGTTCTTTTAAATTCATTAAGTACTAGATTACTTGGTTTTGAGCATAAAAGCATGTATGAAACTGATTGTGATTTTTCTGATATATATGCTTCATGTGACAAATGTGCATTTGATAAATTCTATGGGCATGAAGGATATCTGTTTAAGGAAAATAAGTTGTCCATTCCTAATTGTTCTTTGCATGAATTATTGGTAAGGGAAGCACATGGTGGTGGTTTAATGGGACACTTTGGGGTTCAAAAGACTTTAGACATGTTAGGAGAACATTTTTATTGGCCTAGAATGCGACATGACGTAGAGCAAATATGTGGAAAGTGCATAACTTGTAAAAAGGCTAAGTCTAAGGTTCAACCTCATGGATTGTATACTCCTTTGCCTGTGCCTAGTGAACCATGGGTAGACATATCTATGGATTTTGTGTTAGGTTTGCCTAGGACAAAGAGGGGTAGGGATTCAATATTTGTAGTGGTCGATAGGTTTAGTAAGATGGCGCACTTTATACCATGCCATAAAACTGACGATGCTACTAATATTGCGGACTTGTTCTTTAAGGAAATAGTACGTTTACATGGAGTACCTAAGAGTATAGTGTCAGATAGAGATGTGAAATTTTTGAGTCATTTTTGGCGTGTTTTGTGGAGTAAGTTAGGAACTAAGTTATTGTTTTCTACAACTTGTCACCCACAAGCAGATGGTCAAACTGAGGTGGTAAATCGAACTATGACACAATTGCTTAGGACAGTGATCAATAAAAATTTGAAATCATGGGAAGAGTGTTTACCATTCATAGAGTTTGCATATAATCGAGCCATACATTCTACTACTTCATTTTCTCCTTTTGAGATTGTTTATGGTTTTAATCCACTAACACCTATGGATTTAATACCTTTACCTGTGCATGAACGAGGTAGCTTGGATGGGAAATGCAAGGCAGAGATGGTGAAAGCACCCCATGAAAGGGTCAGGATGCAGATCGAAGAGAAAGGAAAGCTGGTTGCATCAAAAGCAAATAAAGGAAGGAGACGCGTTACATTTGAACCTGGAGATTGGGTCTGGGTGCATTTCAGAAAGGAGCGTTTTCCAGAACAGAGGAAGTCGAAGTTGCAACCAAGAGGCGATGGACCGTTTCAAGTCATCGAGCGGATCAACGACAATGCCTACAAAGTGGACCTACCAGGTGAGTATAACGTTTCAGCTACTTTTAATGTTACTGATCTATCTCTTTTCGATGTAGGTTCAGATTCGAGGACGAATCCTTTCGAAGAGGGAGGGGATGATATGAATCAAGGCACGTCCACAACCGAAGCGAGTCAAGCGACGAGTTACGGAAAGGATCCATTGATAGTCGAAGGCGGACCGATGACGCGATCGAGGAAGAAGTGAGTGAAAGAAGCGATGGGATTGCTTGTCAAGCAAATGATCGATGAAACAATGTTCGGGAGGTCAAATGGAACAAGTTTCATGTTGGGGTCGAAGGCCGAAGGAACTTGGATCAATGAGATAAAAGCGGACGAAGGCGGCACGGAGTTGGTCTATGCGGCCGCATAGAAGGCCACCGAAACTACATGTGGCTGGCTGGAGTGATCTATGTGACCGCATAGAAATGATCTATGCGGCCGCATAGATCAAAAAGTGGAAAAAAATTCGTTTTTTTTTTAATTTTTGCCGAATCTTCTAATGTTGGTAGAACTCTTGTGAAATCAAAATATTACCATATTTTGATTAATTTGGACGTTTTTATGCCATAGTATAAATAGGAAACTCTTTTCATTATGTAAAAAAAAAACTTTTGCTGAAATTAATACAGAGAGAGAAATTTTCTTTCAATCGATTGTTCTTCATTGGACAAACTTAGAACTTATCAAGAATCAATTTCTTGTGGTGTTCTTGACGTTGGATTGTGGGTTTCATTGATTGTAATCAAGGGGTTTCAGATTCTTCGCTAATCTGAGGTTTCGTGGTTCGATTATTGGGGTTCAAGATCCAAAACCGGATTAGTATTGGCGTTCTTGGGTTTCGCATCAATCTAGTTGTGGGTTTCGTAGTTTCCATTGCTACGGGGTTCGCATCAAGGGTAATGTCTTTTGACAAAGCGTAAACTAAAGTCTTCACCATAGTGTACATGTAGTAAGGTTCTTACTGATTGAACTTTGCTATTTGTACACAGATTTTCGACACGTTGTTTGATACTTGCATTGTTGTCAAGTGTCAATTGGATGGAAAAACTGTTTGAAATTTAAACAGCCCAGCAGGATAATATCAAGTGACAAATTGCAAACTAAAGTGTACACCATAGTGTACATGTAGAAGGGTCCTTACTGATTGAACTTTGCTATTTGTACACTGATTTTTGACGCATTGTTTGACACATGCATTGTTGTCCATTGTCAATTGAATGAGAAAACTGTTTGAAATTCAAACTACCAAGTAGGGTAATGTCACATGGCAAAGTGTAAACTAAAGTGTGTACACCATAGTTTAAATGTAGCAAGGTACTTACCGATTGAACTTTACAATTTGTAAACTGATTTTTGACACAGCAAGGTCCTAACAGATTGAACTTTGCTATTTGTACTCTGATTTTTGACTCATTCTTTAACAATTGCATTTTTTTTTAAGTGTCAATTGGATGGGAAAACTGTTTGAAATTTAAATTGTCCAATAGAGTACACCATAGTGTACATTTTTGTAAAGTTCTTGCCGATTGAAATTTGCTATTTGTACACTGATTTACGACAAGTTGTTTGACACATGCATTATTGTCAAGTGTCAATTGGATGGGAAAACTGTTTGAAATTTAAATAGTCTAACTGGGTAATGATACGTGGCAAAGTGTAAACTAAAGTGTACACCATAGTGTACCTGCCGCAAGGTTCCTACCGATTGAACTTTGCTATTTGTATACTGATTTTTGACACATTATTTGACACTTGCATTGTTGTCAAGTGTCAATTGGATGGGAAAACTGTTTGAAATATAAACTGTCCGACAGGGTAATATCACATGGTAAAGTGTAAACTAAAGTGTGTACACCATAGTGTACATGTAGCAAGGTTTTTACCGATTGAACTTTACTATTTGTACACTGATTTTTAACACGTTTGATACTTGCCTTGTTGTCAAGTGTCAATTGGATGGGAAAACCATTTGAAATTTAAACGATCCAACAGGGTAATGTTACGTGGTAATGTGTAAATTAAAATGTACACCATAGTGTGCATGTAGCAACGTCCTCACTGATTGAACTTTACTATTTGTACATTGATTTTTGACGCGTTGTTTGACACTTGCATTGTTGTCAAGTATCAATTTTATGGGAAAATTATTTGAAATTTAAACTGTCCAACAGGGTAATGCCCTGTGGCAAAGTGTAAACTAAAGTGTACTTCATAGTGTACATGTTACAAGGTTCTTATTGATTGAACTTTGCTATGTGTACAGAGATTTTTGACACGTTGTTTTACACTTGCATTGTTGTCAAGTGTCATTTGGATGGGATACCAATTGAACATTGCTATTTGCACACTGATTTTTGACACGTTATTTGACACTTGCATTGTTGTCAAGTGTCAACTAGATGGAAAAACTGTTTGAAACTTAAATAATCTAACAGCGTTATGTCATGTGGCAAAGCGTAAATAAAAGTGTAAACCATAGTATACATGCAGCAAGGTCCTTACCGATTGAACTTTGCTATTTTTATATTGATTTTGGACACATTGTTTAACACTTGCAATATTGTCAATGTCAATTGGATGGGAAAACTTTTTGAAATTTAAACTGTCCAATAGGGTAATGTCACGTGGCAAAATGCAAACAAAAGTGTACACCAAAGTGTACATTTAGCAAGGTCCTCACGGACTGAACTTTGCTATTTGGACACTGATTTCTGACACGTTATTTGACACTTGCATTATTGTCAAATGTCAATTGGAAGGGAAAACTGTTTGAAATTTAAGCTGTCAAACAGGGTAATGTCATGTGACATAATGTAAATTAAAGTATACACCATAGTGTACATTTAGCAAGGCTCTTGCTGATTGAACTTTGCTATTCGTACACTGATTTTTGATACGTTGTTTGACACTTACATTGTTGTCAAGTGTCAATTGGATGGGAAATCTATTTGGAATTTAAACTGTCCAACAGGGTAATGTCACGTGGCAAAGTGTAAACTAAAGTGTATACCATAGTGTACATGTGGCAAGGTCCTTACAGATTGAACTTTGCTATTTGTACACTAATTTTTGACCCCTTGTTTGACACTTGCAATGTTGTCAAGTGTCAATTGGATGGGAAAATTTTTTGAAATTTAAACTGTCAAATAGGGTAATATCACGTGGTAAAGTGCAAACTAAAGTGTACACCATAGTGTACATGTGACAAGGTTCATACCGATTGAACTTTGCTATTTGTACACTGATTTTTGACAAGTTGTTTAACACTTGTATTGTTCTCAAGTGTCAATTGGATGGGAAAACTGTTTGAAATTTATATCGTTCAATAGAGTAACGTGATGTGGCAAAGTGTGAACTAAAGTGTACACCATAGTGTACATGTAGCAAGGTTCGTACCGATTGAGCTTTGCTATTCATACATTGATTTTTGACATGTTGTTCGACACTTGCATTTTTGTCAAGTGTCAATTGGATGAGAAAATTGTTTGAAATTTAAACAGTCCAACATGGTAATGACAGTGGCAAAGTGTAAATTATAGTGTACACCATGGTGTACATTTAGCAAGGTTCTAACCGATTATACTTTGCTATTTGTACACTAATTTTCGACACGTTGTTTGACACTTGCATTATTGTTAAACATTAATTAGATTGGAAAACTATTCAAAATTTAAATGGTCTAGCAGAGTAATGTGACATGGCAAAGTGTGAACTAAAGTGTACACCATAGTGTACATGTAGGAAGGTTCTTATCGTTTGAACTTTGCTATTTGTACATTAATTTTTGACACGTTGTTCGACCCTTGTATTGATGACAAGTGTCAACTGGATGGGAAAATTGTTTGAAATTTAAACAGTCCAACAGGGTAATGACACATGGCAAAGTGTAAGCTAAAGTGTACACCATAGTGTACCTGTCACAAGGTTCTTACTGATTAAACGTTGCAATTTGTACACTGATTTTTGACAGGTTGTTTGACACTTGCATTGTTGTCAAGTGTCAATTGGATGGGAAAACCTTTTGAAATTTGAACTTTCCAAGAGGTTAATGTCACGTGGCAAAGTGTAAACTAAAGTGAGTACACCATAGTGTAAATGTAGCAAGGTTCTTATCGATTGGACTTTGTTATATGTACACCGATTTTTGACGCGTTGTTTGACACTTGCATTGTTTTCAAGTGTCAATTGGATGGAAAAATAGTTTGAAATTTATATTGTCCAACAGGGTAATGTCACGTGGCAAAACGTAAACTAAAGTGTACACCATAGTGTACTTGTAGCAAGGTCCTTAGCGATTGAACTTTGCTATTTTTACACGGATTGTTGACATGTTGTTTGACATTTACATTGTTGTCAGGTGTAAATTGGATGGGAAACTAAAGTGTACACCATAGTGTACGTGTCGCAAGGTTCTTACCGATTGAACTTTGCTATTTGTACACTGGTTTTTGACACGTTGTTTGATACTTCCATTATTGTCAAGTGTCAATTGGATGGGATAACAGTTTGAAATTTAAACTATCCAACAGGGTAATGTCGTGTGGAAAAGTGTAAACTAAAGTGTACATCACAGTGTACATGCGGCAATGCTCTTACCGATTGAACTTTGCTATTTGTTCACTGATTTTTAACACGTTCTTTGACACTTGCACTGTTGTCAAGTGTTAAGTGGATGGGAAAACTGTATGAAATTTAAACTGTCTAGCTGGGTAATGTCTTGTGGCAAAGGGTAAACTAAAGTGTACACCATAGTGTACATGTAGCAAGGTCCTTACTGATTGAACTTTGCTATTTATACACTAATTTTTGACACGTTGTTTGACACTTGTATTGTAGCCAAGTATCAATTGGATGGGATAACTATTTGAAATTTAAACTGTCCAATGGGGTAATGTCACGTGGTAAAGTGTAAACTAATGTGTACACCATAGTGTACATGTAGCAAGGTTCTTACTGATTGAACATTGCTTTTTGTACACTGATTTTTGACACCTTGTCTGACACTTGCATTATTGTCAAGTGTCAATTGGATGGGAAAATTATTTGAAATTTAAACTATCCAACAGGTTAATGACCCGTGGCAAAGTGTAAACTAAAGTGTATACCATAGTGTACATGTCGCAAGGCTCTTACCGATTGAACTTTGCTATTTGTACACTGATTTTTGACGCGGTGTTTAACACTTACATTGTTGTCAAGTGTCAAATGGATGGGATAACCGTTTGTAATTTAAACTGTCTAATAGGGTAATGTCACGTGGTAAAATACAAACTAAAGTGAATACCATAGTGTAAATGTAGCAAAGTTCTTACCGATTGAACTTTTCTACTTGTACACAGATTTTCGACACGTTGTTTGACACTTGCATTATTGTCAAGTGTAAATTGGATGGGAAAATTGTTTGAAATTTAAATTGTCCAATCGAGTAACATGACGTGACAGAGTGTAAATTAAAGTGTACACCATAGTGTACATTTAGCAAGGTTCTTGCCGATTGTACTTTGCTATTTGTACACTGATTTACGACAAGTTGTTTGACACTTGCATTGTTGTCAAATGTCAATTGGATAGGAAAACTATTTGAAATTTAAACAGTCCAACAGGGTAATGTCATGTGGTAAAGTGTAAACTAAAGTGTACACCAAAGTGTACCTGCCGCAAGGTTCTTACTGATTGAACTTTGCTATTTGTACACTGATTTTTGACACGTTGTTTGACACTTGCATTGTTGTCAAATGTCAATTGGATGGGAAAACTGTTTGAAATTTGAACTGTCCAACAGGGTAATGTCACGGGGCAAATGGTAAACTAAAGTGTGTACACCATTGTGTACATGTAGCAAGGTTTTTACCGATTGAACTTTGCTATTTGTACACCGATTTTTAACACGTTGTTTGATACTTGCCTTTTTGTCTAGTGTCAATTAGATGGGAAAACAATTTGAAATTTAAGCTATCCAGGAGGATAATGTCACGTGACAATGTGTAAATTAAAATGTACACCATAGTGTACATGTAGCAACGTCCTCACTAATTGAACTTTGTTATTTGTGCATTGATTTTTGACACGTTGTTTGACACTTGCATTGTTGTCAAGTATCAATTGGATGGAAAAATTGTTTGAAATTTAAACTGTCCAACAGGGTAATGACCCGTGGCAAAGTGTAAACTAAAGTGTTCTCCATAGTGTACATGTCGCAAGGTTCTTATTTATTGAACTTTGCTATTTGTACACAAATTTTTGACATGTTGTTTTACACTTACATTGTTGTCAACTATCATTTGGATGGGATAAGTGTTTGAAATTTAAACTGTCCAAGAGGGTAATGTCACATGGCAAAGTGTAAACTAAAGTTTACACCAATGTGTACATGTAGCAAGGTTCTTACCAATTGAACTTTGCTATTTGCACACTGATTTTTGACACGTTGTTTGACACTTGCATTGTTGTCAAGTGTCAACTGGATGAGAAAACTGTTTGAAATTTAAACAATCTAACAGCGTAATGTCATGTGGCAAAGTGTAAACAAAAGTGTAAACCATAGTGTACATGCAGCAAGGTCCTTACCGATTGAACTTTGTTATTTGTACACTGATTTTTGACACATTGTTTGACACTTGCATTGTTGTCAAGTATCGATTGGATGGGAAAATTGTTTGAAATTTTAACTGTCCAACAGGGTAATGCCCCGTGACAAAGTGTAAACTAAAGTATACTCCATAGTGTACATGTCGCAAGGTTTTTATTGATTGAACTTTGCAATTTGTACACAGATTTTTGACACGTTGTTTTACACTTGCATTGTTGTCAAGTGTCATTTAGATGGGATAACTGTTTGAAATTTAAACTGTCCAAGAGGGTAATGTCACGTGGCAAAGTGCAAACTAAAGTGTACACCATTGTGTACATATAGCAAGGTTCTTACCAATTGAACTTTGCTATTTGCACACTGATTTTTGACACGTAGTTTGACACTTGCATTGTTGTCAAGTGTCAACTGGATGAGAAAATTATTTGAAATTTAAAAAATCTAACAGCGTAATGTCATGTGGCAAAGTGTAAACAAAAGTGTAAACCATAGTGTACATGCAGCAAGGTCCTTACCGATTGAACTTTGCTATTTGTACACTAATTTTTGACATGTTGTTTGACACTTGCAATGTTGTCAAATGTCAATTGGATGGGAAAACTTTTTGAAATTTAAACTGTCCAATAGGGTAATGTCACGTGGCAAAATGTAAACAAAAGTGTACACCAAAGTGTACATTTAGCAAGGTCCTCACCGACTGAACTTTGCTATTTGTATACTGATTTTCAACACGTTGTTTGACACTTGCATTGTTGTTAAATGTCAATTGGATGAGAAAACTGTTTAAAATTTAAACTGCCCAACAGGGTAATGTCACGTGACATAATGTAAATTAAAGTGCGCACCATAGTGTACATTTAGCAAGGTTCTTGCCGATTGAACTTTGCTATTTGTACACTGATTTATGAAAAGTTTTTTAACACTTGCATTGTTGTCAACTGTCAATTGGATGGGAAGACTACTATTTGTACACTAATTTTTGACACGTTGTTTGACACTTGCATTGTTGTCAAGTGTCAATTGGTTGAGAGAACTATTTGAAATTTAAATTGTTCAACAGGGTAATGTCACGTGGCAAAGTGTAAACTAAAGTGTACACCGTAGTGTACATGTAGCAAGGTTCTTACCAATTGACCTTTGCTATTTGTACACAGATTTTTGACACGTTGTTTGACACTTGCATTGTTGTCAAGTATCAATTAGATGATAAAACTGTTTGAAATTTAAATAGTCCAACAGGGAAACGACACGTGTAGAACCCCAAATAATTTTAAACACCTTAGTGGCACTAAGTCATGAATATTGGATGGCTAAAGTATACTTCAGATTTTTAGTCTCATTTGAGACCCATTTACGACATAGAAAACATTCGATTTGAAAAATGACATTTAAAGGGAAGTTGTAGCTCTTTGAGTTAGATTTCAAATGCACTTTGAATTACCTCAATTTGATATTAGGAGAAGAAGTTATGATAGAAATACTAAAGGCTGTATAGTATCAACCGAAGTACGCGGAATATAAAAAGTCAAATTCCTACATGATTTTCTAGCACCTTCTTAAACCTATAACTCCCACATAAATGGCACCCATATTAATGAGTATTAGGCCCTTCACTTGCCCTTAAGTTGTGAGATTTTCACCTATAAATAGGCCCCAATGCATACACATTTTTCACACCAAGACAAAAGCTTCTAAGCATAAAAGAGAGAGTTTTCAAGTCTAGAAAAAAGAAAGGAGAGGGAGGGAAATTTGTTTTTCCTAGAAGTTTTGGTGCTATCAAGAACTATTTTCCAAGCATCAATTCTCAACGGAGTGTTTTTTTTTTGAAACATCAAAGGAGTGCATTTTTCAACAAGATTTAAAGCATCAATCAAGGTAGGTAGAGATGCAAAGTGTTAATTCGTGTTAAGTTATAAGTTTCTAGCAAATGAAGATTTATGTTAATTTTTGTATGTCTAATGTTACCTCCAGTACAGGATACACCTCCATGTCTAATGGTACCTCCGGGTACGACATGTACTTTCGGTCGAGGCATCGTATTGAGTCATGACTCTACGTGTTTGGGATTCTATTGGAAATCTTACTATGAAAAGGTTTCTAAAGTTACAGCTTTGAAATGTATAGCTTGATCACGAATGCACCAATGATATCTAATGAGTTTTTTTAACTCACGGGTTTAACCCCTTCTCTACAGATTGATATAATTCTACCTTAGGCCTGGATGATGGAAAAGATGGAGAGTGGTGCAACGAGCCCATGGAGAACCCGGTGAACAAGTTATTTAGATTTATTTTTGTGAACGTTTTCAATGTTATTTCTTTAAAGTATTTGAATAACGCTGAATGCGAGAACAAGTTGTGTTTTCATCAAATAAATTACGTTCCCTTTTTTTATTTAGTGTTTTATTTAAAGTATTCGAAAGGTTGTTGTTAAAATTATCATTGTAAAAATTAAGCTTCCGCTAAAACATATTCTCCTATGACTAAACCACCGGTTAGTTAAGTAAAGTAAGTAGCGTTTCGGTCCACAAGGGGTCGGGGAGTTACAGCGTGGTATCAGAGTACGGTTTAGCCGGTTCTGTAGACCAAGTATGTTTATTAAAAAAATGAAAAAGTCTAAGATACTCCATGGCATCTTGCATCCATCCATTAATCTCATCCTACGGCCCAGGTATGTTCAAAGTTAATGTTTTTATGAAAATACTATGTTATGATGCTTTGCGATGCTATGGTACAACTTATGCTTATTTTCAAAGATATACTATGCTAGTTAGAAATGATTTGAAAGATGTGATTTTTTTTTCAAAAGATACACATTGGGCTAGAATTTATAGGTAGAATGTTATGTAACAGTAGCCATTTTTCCAAGAGTAAAAAAAAAAGTGTATGATATGTGAAAATGCAACAGATATGGCTCGTAGAACGACTAGGGCATATAGAGGAGCATTGAACCGTAGAATCGCCATTCAGTCCTATGAGAATTACGTGATTGATCTGCTCCGTCCACTTGACGAACATATACATAATGTCTATGAGAGATGCATGACAGCGGTGAACGTTGGAATGGAGATAATGCATATTGAGGCTATAAATAACCTCATACACTCCCTTCCACCTCAATAGGGAGATATGGGAGTTACGGTTAAGGATGTAATGCTAGAGGAGCACCCAAATATATTTGAGTTTGAAGTGTATTGCCAATCACTCCTAGACCTATGGAGGGAAAACTTAGAACCTCAACCGGAGATAGTAATTGAACTTGATGAAGAAGAAGAGCTTGAAGAAGGGAATGATCCTGAGCCCGAGCCACAGGTTGAGATGGAAGACTTCTCAGGAGATGAGGCTCCACCAAAGAAGATCTGTAGAACTTATAGGGATTAGATTTAAATCCTTATAAAAACTTCCTTTATGTCAAGAAATAAAACTTTATCTTCTTTGTTAGAACTCGAAGTATGAAACTTATAAGAACCATACGTTTTGTCTAAAGGAAAATGGCCCACGCAAACCAAACCAACTTGATAAGAGATCTCCTCCGAGTGGTCCAAGACCTTGGCAGGCAAAACCCGAACCAGGCGCAATCCCTAACACTAGCTCCTAATGCTCCTCCAACCCATGCTTCAGTGGTCGAGCAATTTAGAAGACACAAGCCCCCTACCTTCAATGGAGCAGCTGATCCACTTGCAGCCGAGGAGTGGCTTTGCAAGTTGGAGAGAATATTTCGACTAATAGGGTGCACGGACGCCCAGAAAGTCCAGTGTGTTGAGTTTATGTTCTCCGGTGATGCAAGCCACTGGTAGGACTCGATGTCAAGGACGAGGACGCCAGAGCAACAAGCGAAATTGACTTGGGAGCAATTTAAAGAGGAAGTAATGGACAAGTACTTCCCACAGTCTTTGAGGGATCACAAAGAAAGTGAATTTCTCCAACTCAAGCAAAGGACTATGTCCCTGACTGAGTATGAAAGGAAGTTTGACCAACTTTCAAGGTATACTCCACATCTGGTGGATACGAAGGACAAGAAAGTCAGGAGGTTTGAGCAAGGGTTGAACCCAGATATAAGCATGATACTTATGTCCCATCGTTTCACCTCATACCGTGAAATACTGGAAAGAGCTCATGCTATCTGGTACCAGAAGACTAGCGTCGAGCAACATAGTCAACTGTTCAATCAACCGAACAATGGCAGTATGGGTAAAAGGAAATGGAATGGCCAGGATAAGGGAAAGGGCAAGTGGCAGAACAAGAAAGCTAATGGCGGAGCCAATGCCAACTAGAGCATTGTGCCAGTTATAGAGCCATGTCCTAAGTATGGAAAGACACATCGTGGCGTGTGTTTGCAAGGGAAGAATGTTTGTTTCAGATGTGGCAAGCCAGGGTATATTTTTAAGGATTGCCCCACATTTACCTCGAAAAAGGATGATAACAATGACTAGAACCAGAAAGGGAAAGCACGAGTTTTTGCAATGACTTAGAAAGATGCAGAGGAAAACTCGAACGTCATAGCAGGTACTTTATTGATAGCCAATACACCTGCTTATGTATTGTTTGATTCCCGAGCCACACACTCCTTTGTATCGACAACTTTTATGGCTAAATCTTGCATTACCTGTGATAAGTCGGAAGGTACATTAGAGGTTAGCATTCCTTCAGGCAACCCTTTGAGTACTGATAGAATAGCCAAATCAGTAAGTATTGAAGTTGAAGGAAAACTAATGGAAGCGAACCTATACATGATAGAAATGAAGGATTTTGATGTAATACTAGGCATGGATTGGTTGGGTTGTAATTACGCCACCATCGATGTAAGGAAAGGCAGGTATCATTTCAGAAACCAAGAGAGGAACCATTTTCATTCCTTGGAATGAAGACGAAACCCCTTATTCGACTAGTATCGACTTTACAAGCTGAGAAGATGTTGAGAAAAGAAACATGTCAAGGATATTTAGTAAACATCTCAGGAGGGAAACAGGAAACGATAAAGGTTGAAAATGTACCAATAGTACGGGAATTTGTAGATGTTTTTCCAGAAGATCTATCTGGTATTCCACCAGATAGGCAAGTGGAATTCACCATAGACCTAATTCTCGAAGCAGCACCAGTGTCAAAAGCCCCATACCGAATGGCCCCGAAGGAACTACAAGAGTTAAAGAAGCAGTTGCAAGAACTCCTAGATATGGGCTTTATACGACCAAGTGTATCTCCATGGGGTACGCCGGTATTGTTCGTGAAGAAAAAGGATGGAAGCATGAGGATGTGCATCGATTATAGGGAGTTAAATCGATTAACTATCAAGAATAAGTGCCCACTCCAGAGAATTGAGGATCTATTAGATCAACTGAAAGGAGCTAAGGTATTTTCCAAGATCGACTTACAATCGAGATACCATCAATTGAAAGTAAAGTCAAAGGATATACCCAAGATAGCTTTCAGAACTCGTTATGGACACTACAAGTTTACAGTGATGTCGTTTGGGCTAACCAATGCACCTGCAGTGTTCATGGACCTAATGAACCATGTATTTCATCAGTACTTGGATAAATTTGTCATAGTCTCCATTGATGACATTCTGATATATT
Source organism: Olea europaea var. sylvestris (assembly GCF_002742605.1). Taxonomy (NCBI): domain Eukaryota; kingdom Viridiplantae; phylum Streptophyta; class Magnoliopsida; order Lamiales; family Oleaceae; genus Olea; species Olea europaea. The sequence continues at coordinate 248,779 of NW_019236598.1, forward strand.
CTAAGAGTAAGGAGCAACATGAAGAGCACCTAAGAATAGCATTAGAGGTATTACGCAAGGATAAGCTGTATGCTAAATTCAAGAAGTGTGAGTTCTGGCTTGAACGAGTTGGATTTCTTGGACATATAGTCACTGCCCAAGGGATTGAGGTAGATCCAGCGACAGTGGAAGCAGTAACCAACTGGAAAGCACCAACTAATGCTGGTGAGGTACAGAGCTTTCTTAGATTAGCAGGATATTATTGGAGATTCATAGAAGGATTCTCTAAAATAACTGGACCAATGACACAGCTTACAAGGAAGGGAGTAAAATTTCAATGGACGATAAATGTGAACAAAGTTTCCAAAAACTTAAACAGAGGTTGATATCATCACCCATTTTAACAATACCTGAGGGTACGGAATGGTCTATTATATACAGTGATGCATCCAAGCAAGGATTCGGATGTGTGCTGATGCAGAATGGAAAAGTGATGGCCTATGCATCAAGACAATTGAAGAAGCATGAGCAGAACTACCCGACGCATGATTTAGAACTTGCGGCGGTAGTACACGCCTTGAAGATATGGCGACACTACTTGTATGGAGGGAAGTGCGATATCTACACAGATCACAAGAGTCTCAACTATTTATTCACATAAAAGGAATTGAATATGTGACAAAGACGATGGTTGGAATTGGTAAATGATTATAATTGCACTATCCATTACCATCCAGGTAAGGCTAATGTTGTGGCCGACGCCTTAAGTAGAAAATCAATGGGATGGTTGGCGTCACTACCCACTTTTCAAATGGAGTTAGTCAAGGACTTGGAAAAGTTGCAGATCGAAGTGGTTACCATACCAGGACAAGTCACTTCTCATCTAGCAGCTTTGATAATTCGACCTACTCTTAGAGATCGAATTATAAAGACACAAGGTAATGACCCATTCTTGTTGAAGATCAAGAATGAAATTGGTACTGATAAGAGAAAGGATTTTAGAATAGCTTCGAATCAGGTACTGATGTTTAAGGGGAGAATTTGCATGCCTAAGGATGAAGCCTTGAGAAACGAGATATTGAAAGAGGCCCATTCCATCTCGTACACCGTACATCCCGGTGGTACGAAAATGTATCGAGACTTTCGAGATACATTTTGGTGGAGAAATATGTAAAGAAGTATAGGGTTGTACGTGGAAAAGTGCATGGTGTGTCAACAGGTTAAGGCAAAACACCAAAGATCGACTGGATTGTTAAATCCACTGGACATACCCAAATGGAAATGGGAAAATATCACAATGGACTTTGTGGTTGGATTCCCGAAGTCAGCAAGAGGAAACAACGTTGTATGGATAATAGTAGATCGATTAACAAAGTCAGCTCATTTTCTTCTAGTGAAAATGACATTCAGTTTAGACCAATTGGCACAGTTGTATATTAAGGAGGTTGTGAGATTACATGACGTACCTGTGTCCATTGTGTCTGACAGATACCCAAGGTTCACGTTCAAATTTTGGAAAAATCTACAAGGAGCTATGGGAACGAAGCTGAACTTTAGTACAACATATCACCCTTAGTCCGATGGTCAGTCTGAAAGGACCTTGGAAGACATGCTGAGAGCATGTGTTTTGGTTCTAGGGGGGTAGTTGGGAGTCATACATACCCCTAGTAGAATTTGTATATAATAACAGCTTCCAAGCAACTATCGGGATGGCACTGTACGAAGCTCTCTATGGTAGAAGATATAGGTCCCCTGTTCATTAGGATGAAGTCGGGGAGAAGAGAGTTTTGGGACAAGAAAAAATTCAAAGGATAGTTGAGGCAATTGATAAGATCCGTGCAAGGATAAAGGCAGCACAGGATTGACAGGAGAGCTATGCGGATACAAGGAGGAAGGATTTAGAATTCTAAGTTGGAGAAAAAGTGTTTCTGAAAGTGGCACCGATGAAAGGTGTACTTAGGTTTGGCAAGAAAGGAAAGCTACGACCCCACTATATCGGACCATTCAAGATACTTGATAGGGTTGGAAATGTAGCCTATCAGTTAGCTCTCCCACCTGGGTTATCGACAGTGCACAACATGTTCCATGTATCAATGATCAAGAAATACGTGCATGATCCTAATCACGTTGTGAACTATCAGTCCGTGGAAGTACAAAAGGACTTATCCTATGAAGAGGGACCAATTAGGATATTGGATCGAAAGGTGCATAAACTAAGGAACAAAGAAATTCAATTCGTCAAAATACAATGGAATAATCATGAACAGAAGAGGCCACTTGGGAAGGGGAAGAGGAAGCCAAAAACAAGTATCCAACACTATTTGCCCAATCAGAAGGTAAATTTTGAGGACAAAATTTTAATTAAGGTGTGGGGGATGTAGAACCCCAAATAATTTTAAACACCTTAGTGGCACTAAGACATGAATATTGGATGGCTAAAGTATACTTCAGATTTTTAGTCTCATTTGAGACCCATTTACGACATAGAAAACATTCTATTTGAAAAATGATATCTAAAGAAAAGTTTTAGCTCTTTGAGTTAGCTTTCCAACACACTTTGAATTATCTCAGTTGGATATCGGGAGAAGAAGTTATGATAAAAATACTAAAGGCTGTACAGTATCAACCGAAGTACGCGGAATATGAAAAGTCAAATTCCGACACGATTTTCTAGCACCTTCTTAAATCTATAACTCCCACATAAATGGCACCCATATTAATGAGTATTAGGCCCTTCACTTGCCCTTAAGTTGTGAGATTTTCACCTAAAAATAGGCCCCAATGCATACACATTTTTCATACCAAGACAAAAGCTTCTAAGCATAAAAGAGAGAGTTTTCAAGTCTAGAAAAAAGAGAAAGGAGAGGGAGGAAAATTAGTTTTTCTTAGAAGTTTTGGTGCTATCAAGAACTGTTTTCCAAGCATCAATTCTCAACGGAGTGTTTTTTTTTGAAACATCAAAGGAGTGCATTTTTCAACAAGGTTCAAAGCATCAATCAAGGTAGGTAGAGGTGCAAAGTGTTAATTCGTGTTAAGTTATAAGTTTCTACCAAATGAAGATTTATGGTAATGTTTGTATGTTTAATGTTACCTCCGGTACAGGATACACCTCCATGTCTAATGGTACCTCCGGGTACGACATGTACTTTCGGTCGAGGCATCGTATTGAGTCATGACTCTACGTGTTTGGGATTCTACTGGAAATCTTACTATGAAAAGGTTTCTGAACTTACAGCTTTGAAATGTATAGCTTGATCACGAATGCACCAATGATATCTACTGAGTTTTTTTAATTTACGGGTTTAACCCCTTCTCTACAGATTGATATGATTCTACCTTGAGTTTGGATGATGGAAAAGATGGAGAGTGGTGCAACGAGCCCATGGAAAACCCGGTGAACAAGTTATTTAGATTTATTTTTGTGAACGTTTTCAATGTTATTTCTTTAAAGTATTTGAATAATGCTGAACGCGAGAACAAGTTATGTTTTCTTCAAATAAATTACGTCCCGTTTTTTTATTTAGTGTTTTATTTAAAGTATTCGAAATGTTGTTGTTAAAATTATCATTGTAAAAATTAAGATTCCACTAAAACATGTTCTCCTATGACTAAACCACCGGTTAGTTAAGTGAAGTAAGTAGCGTTCCAGTCCACAAGGGGTTGGGGTGTTACAACACGTGGCAAAGTGTAAACTAAAGTGTACACCATAGTGTACCAGCCGCAAGGTTCTTACCGATTGAACTTTGCTATTTGTACACTAATCTTTAACACGTTGTTTGACGCTTGCATTGTTGTCAAGTGTCAATTTGATGGGAAAACTGTTTGAAATTTAAGTTGTCTAACATGGTAATGTCATGTGGCAAAGTGTAGACTAAAGTGCGTACACCATAGTGTACATGTAGCAAGGTTCTTACCGATTGAACTTTGCCATTTGTACACTAATTTTTGACACGTTATTTGACACTTGCATTGTTGTCAAGTGTCAATTGGATGAGAAAACTGTTTGAAATTTAAACTATCTGATAGGGTAATGTCACGTGCCAAAGTGTAAATTAAAATGTACACCACAGTGTACATGTAGCAAGGTCCTTACCGATTGAACTTTGCTATTTGTACACTAATTTTTAACACGTCGTTTGACACTTGCATTGTTGTCAAGTGTCAATTGGATGAGATAACTGGTTGAAATTTAAACTGTCTAAGAGGGTAATGTCACGTGGCGAAGTGCAAACTAAAGTGTACACCATAGTGTACATGTAGCAAGGTTCTTACCGATTGAACTTTGCTTTTGCCACACTAATTTTTGACATGTTGTTTGACACTTGCATTGTTGTCAAGTGTCAACTGGATGAGAAAACTGTTTGAAATTTAAACTGTCCAATAGCGTAATGTCATGTGGCAAAGTGTAAACCATAGTGTACATACAGCAAGGTCCTTATCGATTGAACTTTCCTATTTGTACACTGATTCTTGACACGTTATTTGACACTTGCAATGTTGTCAAATGTCAATTTGATAGGAAAACTATTTCAAATTTAAACTGTACAGCATGGTAATGTCACGTGGCATAGTTTAAATTAAAGTATACACCATAGTGTATATTTAGAAAGGTTCTTGTCGATTGAACTTTGCTATTTGTACACTTATTTTCAACACATTGTTTGACACTTGCAATATTTTCAAGTCTCAATTGGATTGAAAAATTGTTTGAAATTTAAAATGTCCAGTAGAGTAATGTGAGTGTGAACTAATGTGTATACCATAGTGTACAAGTAGCAAGGTTCTTATCGATTGAACTTTGCTATTTGTACACTGATTTTTGACACGTTGTTGGACACTTGCATCGTTGTTAAGTGTCAATTGGATTGGAAAACTATTTGAAATTTTAACTCTCCAACAGGCTAATATCATGTGGCAAAGTGTAAACTAAAGTGTACACCATAGTGTACCTATCCCAAGGTTCTTACCAATTGAACTTTGCTGTTTGTACACTAATTTTTGACATGTTGTTTGACATTTGCGTTGTTCTCAAGTGTCAATTGGATGGGAAAACTATTTGAGTTTTTAACTATCCAACAGGGAAATGTCTCGTGGCAAAGTGTAAACGAAAGTGTGTACACCATAGTATACATGTAGCAAGGTTTTTATCGATTGAACTTTGCTATTTGTACACTAATTTTTGACACGTTTGACACTTGCATCATTGTCAAGTGTCAATTGGATTGGAAAATTGTTCAAAATTTAAACTGTCCAGCAAAGTAATGTGACGTGGCAAAGTGTAAACTAAAGTGTACACCATAGTGTACATGTAGCAAGGTTCCTATCGATTGAACTTTGCTCTTTTTACACTGATCTTTGACAAGTAGTTTAACACTTGCATTCTTGTCAAGTTGTTTAACACTTGCATTGATGACAAGTGTCAATTAGATGGAAAAACTATTTGAAATTTAAACAGTCCAATAGGGTAATGACAAGTGACAAAGTGTAAATTAAAGTGTACACCATAGTGTACCTGTCGTAAGGTTCTTACCCATTGAACGTTGCAATTTGTACACTGATTTTTGACAAGTTGTTTGACACTTGCATTCTTCTCAATTGTCAATTGGATGAGAAAACCTTTTGAAATTTAAATTGTCCAAGAGGGTAATGTAACGTGGCAAAGTGTAAACTAAAGTGAGTACACCATAGTGTACATGTAGCAAGGTTCATATCGATTGAACTTTGTTATTTTTACACTGATTTTTGATGCGTTGTTTAACACTTGCATTGTTGTCAAGTGTCAATTGGATGGGATGATAGTTTGAAATTTAAATTTTCCAACAGGGTAATGTTACGTGGTAAAGTGTAAACTAAAGTGTACACCATAGTGTACTTGTAGCAAGGTCCTTACCGATTGAACTTCGCAGGTTTTACAAGAATTTTTGACACGTTGTTTGACATTTACATTGTTGTGAAGTGTCAATTGGATGGAAAACTAAAGTGTACACCATAGTGTACGCGTCGCAAGGTTCTTACCGATTGAACTTTGCTATTTGTACACTGATTTTTGACACGTTGTTTGACACTTGTATTGTTGTCAAGTGTCAATTGGATGGAAAACTAAAGTGTACACCATAGTGTACGCGTCGCAAGGTTCTTACCGATTGAACTTTGCTATTTGTACACTGATTTTTGACACGTTGTTTGACACTTGTATTGTTGTCAAGTGTCAATTGGATAGGATAATAGTTTGAAATTTAAACTGTCCAACTGGGTAACGTCACGTGGTAAATTGTAAACTAAAGTGTACACCACATTGTACATGTGGCAAAGTTCTTGCCGATTGAACTTCGCTATATGTAAATTGATTTTTGACACGTTGTTTGACACTTGCATTGTAGTTAGGTGTCAATTTTATGGTGTACATGTAGCAAGGTTCTTACCGATTAAACTTTGCTATTTATACACTGATTCTTGAAATGTTGCTTGACACTTACATTGTTGACAAGCATCAATCGGATGGGAAAACAGTTTGAAATTTAAACTATGCAACAGGGTAATGTCACGTGGCAAAGTGTAAACTAAAGTGTACACCACATTGTACTTGTGGCAAGGTTCTTACCGATTGAACTTTGCTATTTGTACACTAATTTTTGACACGTTTTTTGACACTTGCGCTGTTGTCAAGTGTCAATTGGATGGAAAACTGTATGAAATTTAAACTATCCTGTAGGGTAATGTGTTGTGGCAAAGTGTAAACTAATGTGTACACAATAGTGTACATGTAGCAAGGTCCTTACCGATTGAACTTTGCTATTTGTACACTAATTTTTAACACGTTGTTTGACACTTGTGTTGTAGCCAAGTGTGAATTGGATGGGAAAACTGTTTGAAATTTAAACTGTACAACGGGGTATTGTCCCGTGGCAAAGTGTAAACTAATGTGTACACCATAGTATACATGTAGCAAGGTTCATACATATTGAACGTTGCTTTTTGTACACTGATTTTTGACTCATTGTTTGACCCTTGCATTGTTGACAAGTATCAATCGGATGAAGAAAATGTTTGAAATTTAAATTGTCCAGCAGGGTAATGTCACGTGGTAAAGTGTAAACTAAAGTACGTACACCATAGTGTAAATATAGCAAGGTCCTTACTTATTGAACTTTGCTATTTGTAAACTAATTTTTGACACATTGGTTGACACTTGGATTATTGTCAAGTCTCAATTGGATGGAAAATCTGTTTGAAATTTAAACTGTCCAGCAGGATAATGTCACGTGGCGAAGTGTAAACTAAAATGTCTACACCATAGTGTACTGATTAAACATTGCTATTTGTAAAATAAATTTTGACACGTAGTTCGACACTTGCATGTTGTCCAGTGTCAATTGGATGGGAAAACTATTTGAAATTTAAACTGTCCAATAGGATAATGACCCGTGGCAATGTGAAAACTAATGTGTACTCCATAGTGTACATGTCGCAAGGTTCTTAACTATTGAACTTTGCTATTTGTACACTGATTTTCGACAAGTTATTTGACACTTGCATTGTTGTCAAATGTCAATTGGATGGGAAAACTGTTTGAAATTTAAATTGTCCAATAGAGTAAGGTGATGTGGCAAAGTGTGAACTAAGGTGTACACCATAGTGTACATGTAGCAAGGTTCTTACCGATTGAACTTTACTATTCATAGATTAATTTTCGACACGTTGTTCGACACTTGCATTATTGTTAAATGTTAATTGGATGGGAAAATTGTTTGAAATTTAAACAATTCAACAGGGTAATGACACGGGGAAAAGTGTAAACTAAAGTGTAAACCATAGTGTACATGTTGCCAGGTCCTTACCGACTAAACTTTGCTGTTTGTACACTAATTTTCGACACGTTGTTTGACACTTGCACTGTTGGCAAGTGTCAATTGGATGAGAAAACTGTTTGAAATTTAAACTGTCCAACAGGGTAATGTCACGCGGCAAAGTGTAAATTATAATGTACACTATAGTGTACATTTAGCAAGGTTCTAACCGATTATACTTTGCTATTTGTACACTAATTTTCGACATGTTGTTTGATACTTGCATTGTTGTCAAGTGTCAATTGGATTGTAAAACTGTTCAAAATTTAAATTGTCCAGCAGAGTAATGTGACGTGGCAAAGTGTGAACTAAAGTGTACACCATAGTGTAAATGTAAGAAGGTTCTTATCGATTGAACTTTGCTATTTGTACAATAATTTTTGACACGTTGTTCGATACTTGCATTGATGACAAGTGTCAATTGGATGAGAAAACTCTTTGAGATTTAAACAGTCCATTAGGGTAATGACATGTGGCAAAGTGTAAACTAAAGTGTACACCATAGTGTACCTGTCGCAAGGTTCTTACCAATTGAATGTTGAAATTTGTACACTGATTTTTGACAGGTTGATTGACACTTGCATTGTTGTCAAGTGTCAATTGGATGGGAAAACCTTTTGAAATTTAAACTGTCCAAGAGGGTAATGTCATGTGACAAAGTGTGAACTAAAGTGAGTACACCATAGTGTACATGTAGCATGGTTCTTATCGACTGAACTTTGTTATTTGTGCACTGATTTTTGTCGCATTGTTTGACACTTGCATTGGTGTCAAGTGTCAATTGGATGGGATAACAGTTTGAAATTTAAATTGTCCAATAGGATAATGTCACGTGGTAAAGTGTATACTAAAGTGTACACCATAATGTACTTGTAGCAAGGTCCTTACCGATTGAACTTTGCTATTTTTACATGGATTTTTGACACGTTGTTTGACATTTACATTGTTGTTAGGTGTCAATTGGATGGAAAACTAAAGTGTACACAATAGTGTATGTGTTGCAAGGTTCTTACCGATTGAACTTCGCTATTTGTACACTGATTTTTGACACGATGTTTGACACTTGCATTGTTGTCAAGTGTCAATTGGATGGGATAACAGTTTGAAATTTAAGCTGTCCAATAGGGTAACGTCACGTGGCAAGGTGTAAACTAAAGTGTACACCACAGTGTACATGTGGCAAGGTTCTTACCGATTGAACTTAGCTATTTGTACGCTAATTTTTGACACGTTGTTTGACACATGCATTGTTGTCAGGTGTCAATTATATGGAAAAACTGTTTGAAATTTAAACTATTCAGCAGGGCATTGTGATGTGGCAAAGTGTAAACTAAAGTGTACACCATAGTGTACATGTAGCAAGATTCTTACTGATTGAGTTTTGCTATTTATACACTGATTTTTGAAATGTTGTTTGACACTTGCATTGTTGTCAAGCATCAATTGGATGGGAAAAATGTTTGAAATTTAAACTATCCAACAGGGTAATGTCGCATGGCAAAATGTAAACTAAAGTGTACACCACAGTGTACATGCGGCAATGTTCTTACCAATTCAACTTTGCTATTTTTACACTGATTTTTGACATGTTCTTTGACATTTGCATTGTTCTCAAGTGTCAATTGGATGGGGAAAACTGTATGAAATTTAAACTGTCCAGTAGGGTAATGTCTTGTGGCAAAGTGTAAACTAAAGTGTACACGAGAGTGTACATGCGGCAAGGTTCTTACCGATTGAACTTTGCTATTTGTACACTGATTTTTGACACGTTCTTTGACATTTACAGTGTTCTCAAGTGTCAATTGGATGGGAAAACTTATGAAATTTAAACTGTCCAGCTGAGTAATATCTTGTGGCAAAGTGTAAATTAAAGTGTACACCATAGTGTACATGTAACAAGGTCCTTACCGATTGAACTTTGCTATTTGTACACTAATTTTTGACACGTTTTTTAACATTTGTATTGTAGCCAAGTGTCAATTGGATGGGAAAATTGTTTGAAAATTTAAACTGTCCAACGGGATAATGTCACGTGACAAAGTGTAAACTAATGTGTACCCCATAGTGTACATGTAGCAAGGTTCTTACTAATTGAACATTGCTTTTTGTACACTGATTTTTGACTCATTGTTTGACACTTGCATTGTTGTCAAGTGTCAATCGGATGAAGAAAATGTTTGAAATTTAAACTGTCCAGCAGGGTAATATCACGTGGCTAAGTGTAAACTAAAGTACGTACACCATAGTGTACATATAGCAAGGTCCTTAGTTATTGAACTTTGCTATTTGTAAACTAATTTTTGATATGTTGCTGGACCCTTGCATTGTTGCCAAGTCTCAATTGGATGGAAAATTTGTTTGAAATTTAAATTTTCCGGCAGGGTAATCTCACGTGGCGAAGTGTAAACTAAAGTGTCTACACCATAGTGTACATGTAGCAAGGTTCTTACCGATTGAACATTGCTATTTGTAAAATGATTTTTGACACGTCGTTCAACACTTGCGTTGTTGTCCACTATCAATTGGATGGGAAAACTGTTCGAAATTTAAACTGTCTAGCAGGATAATGACACATGGCAAAGTGTAAACTAAAGTGTACAACATAGTGTACCTGCCGCAAGGTTCTTACCAATTGAACTTTGCTATTTGTAGACACATTTTTGACACGTTGTTTGACACTTGCATTGTTGTCAAGTGTCAATTGGATGGGAAAACTGTTTGAAATTTAAACTGTCCAACAGGGTAATGTCATGTGGCAAAGTGTAAACTAAAGTGTGTACACCATAGTGTACATGTAGCAAGGTTCTTACCGATTGGATTCTGGTATTTGTACACTGATCTTTAACACGTTGTTTGACGCTTGTATTTTTGTCAAGTGTCAATTGGATGGGAAAACTATTTGAAATTTAAACTGCCCAACAAGGTAATGTCACGTGGCAATGTGTAACTAAAGTGTGTACACCATAGTGTACATGTAGCAAGGTTCTTACCGATTGAACTTTGCCATTTGTACACTGATTTTTAAGACGTTGTTTGACACTTGCATTGTTGTCGAGTGTCAATTGGATGGAAAAACTATTTGAAATTTAAACTGTTCGACAGGGTAATGTCACGTGCTAAAGTGTAAATTAAAATGTGCACCACAGTGTACATGTAGTAAGGTCCTTACCGATTGAATTTTGCTATTTGTACACTGATTTTTAACACGTTGTTCGACCTTTGAATTGTTGTCAAGTGTTAATTAGATTGGAAAATTGTTTGAAATTTAAATTGTCCAATAGGGTAATGACCCGTGGCAATGTGAAAACTAAAGTGTACTCCATAGTGTACATGTTGCAAGGTTCTTAGCGATTGAACTTTGCTATTTGTACACAGATTTTTGACATGTTGTTTGACACTTGCATTGTTGTCAAATGTCAATTGGATGGGATAACTGTTTGAAATTTGAACTGTCCAAGAGGGTAATGTCACATGGCAAAGTGCAAACTAAAGTGTACACCATAGTGTACAAGTAGCAAGGTTCTTACCGATTGAACTTTGCTATTTGCACACTAATTTTTGACACGTTGTTTGAGACTTTCATTGTTGTCAAGTGTCAACTGGATGAGAAAACTGTTTGAAATTTAAACTGTCCAACAACGTAATGTCATGTGGCAAAGTGTAAATCATAATGTACATGCAGCAAGGTCCTTATCGATTGAACTTTGCTATTTGTACATTGATTTTTGACACATTGTTTGACACTTGCATTGTTGTCAAGTGTCAATTGAATGTGAAAACTTTTTGAAATTTAAACTGTCCAATAGGGTAATTTCACGTGGCAAAGTGCAAACAAAAGTGTACACCATAGCGTACATGTAGCAAGGTCCTTACCGACTGAACTTTCCTATTTGTGCACTAATTTTCGACATGTTGCTTGACACTTGCATTGTTTTCAAATGTCAATTTGATGGGAATACTATTTGAAATTTAAGCTGTACAGCATGGTAATGTCACGTGGCATAGTGTAAATTAGTACACCATAGTGTACAATTAGTAAGGTTCCTGCAGATTGAACTTTGCTATTTGTACATTGATTTTTGACACGTTGTTTGACCCTTGCAATATTTTCAAATCTCAATTGGATTGAACTACTATTTGAAATTTAAACTGTCCAGTAGAGTAATGTGACGTGGCAAATTGTGAACTAAAGTGTACGCCATAGTGTAGATTGAACTTTGCTATTTGTACTCTAATTTTTGACACGTTGTTCGACACTTTCATTGTTCTCAAGTGTCAATTGGATAGGGAAACTGTTTGAAATTTAAACTATCCAATAGGGTAATGTCAGATGGCATTGCGTAAACTAAAGTGTACACCATAGTGTACCTGTCCCAAGGTTCTTACCGATCGAACTTTGCTATTTGTACACTGATTTTTGTCATGTTGTTTGACACTTGCATTGTTGTCAAGTGTAAATTGGATAGGAAAGCTGTTTGAAATTTAAACTGTCCAATACGATAATGTCACGTGGCAAAGTGTAAACTAAAGTGTGTACACCATAGTGTGCATGTCGTAAGGTTCTTACCAATTGAACTTTGCTCTTTGTACACTAATTTTTGACACGTTGTTTGACACTTGCATCGTTATCAAGTGTCAATTGGATTGGAAAAATGTTTGAACTTTAAACAATCCAGTAGGTTAATTTCACATGGCAAAGTGTAAACTAACGTGTACACTATAGTGTACAAGTAGCAAGGTCCATAACGATTGAACATTGCTATTTGTACTCTGATTTGTGACATGTTGTTTAACACTTGCATTGTTGTCAAGTGTCAATTGGATGAGAAAATAGTTTGAAATTTAAATTGTCTAATGGAGTAACGTGACTTGTTAAAGTGTGAACTAAAGTGTACACCATAATGTACATGTAGCAAGGTTCTTACCGATTGAACTATGCTATTTATACACTGATTTTTTGACACGTTTTTCGACACTTGCATTTTTGTCAAGTGTCAATTGGATGGGAGAACTGTTTGAAATTTACACAGTCCAACAGGGTAATGACACGTGGCAAAGTGTAAACTAAAGTGTACGCCATATTGTACCTGCCGCAAAGTTCTTACCGATTGAACTTTGCTATTTGTACAATGGTTTTTGACACGTTGTTTGACACTTGTAATGTTGTCAAGCGTCAATTGGATGGAAAATTTGTTTGAAATTTAAACTGTCTAACAGTGTAATGTCACGTGGCAAAGTGTAAAATAAAGTGTGTACACCATAGTGTACATGTAGCATGGTTCTTACTAATTGAACTTTGTTATTTGTACTCTGATTTTGGAGACGTTGTTTGACACTTGCATTGTTGTCAAGTGTCAATTGGATGGGAAAATTGCTTGAAATTTAAACTATCCAATCGGGTAATGTCACGTGGCAAAGTGTAAACTAAAGTGTACACCATAATGTACATGTGTAAAGGTCCTTACCGATTGAACTTTGCTATTTGTACACTAATTTTTGATGCATTGTTTGACATTGCATTTTTGTCAAACATCAATTGGATGGAAAATTTTTTGGAAATTTTACCTGTCAAACATGGTAATGACCCATGGAAAAGTGTAAACTAAATTGTACACCATAGTGTAGATGTCTTAAGATTCTTACTCATTGAACTTTGCTATTTGTACACTGATTTTTGACACGTTGTTTGACACTTGCATTGTTGTCAAGTGTCAATTGGATGGGATAATTGTTTGTAATTTAAATTTTCCAACAGGGTAATGCCACATGGCAAAGTGTAAACTAAAGTGTACTCCATAGTGTACATATAGCAAGGTTCTTACCGATTGAACTTTGCTATTTGTACACTGATTTTTGACACGTTGTTTGACACTTGCATTGTTGTCAAGTGTCAATTGGATGGGATAATTGTTTGTAATTTAAATTTTCCAACAGGGTAATGCCACATGGCAAAGTGTAAACTAAAGTGTACTCCATAGTGTACATATAGCAAGGTTCTTACCGATTGAACTTTGTTATTTGTAAACTGATTTTTAAGACGTTATTTGACACTTGCATTGTTGTCAAGTGTTAGTTGGATGGGAAAACTGTTTGAAATCTAAACTGTCCAATAGGGTAATGTCACGTGGTAAAGTTTAAACTAAAATGTATACCATAGTGTACATGTGGCAAGGTCCTTACCGATTGAACTTTGCTATTTGTACACTAATTTTTGACCCCTTGTTTGATACTTACATTGTTGTCAAGTGTCAATGGGATGGGAAATTTTTTTGAAATTTGAACTGTCAAACATGGTAATGACCCGTGGCAAAGTGTAAACTAAATTGTACACTATAGTGTACATGTCGCAAGGTTCTTACAGATTGAACTTTGTTATTTGTACACTGATTTTTGAGACGTTGTTTGACACTTGCATTGTTGTCAAATGTCAATTGGATGGGAAAACTGTTTGAAATTTAAACTATCCAACAGGGTAATGTTACGTGGCAAAGTGTACACCATAGTGTACATGTAGCAAGGTCCTTATCGATTGAACTTTGCTATTTATACACTAATTTTTTACCTCTTGTTTGACACTTGCATTGTTGTCAAGTGTCAATTGGATGGGAAATTTTTTTGAAATTTGAACTGTCAAAAATGGTAATGACCCGTGGCAAAGTGTAAACTAAATTGTACACCATAGTGTACATATAGAAAGGTTTATACCGATTGAACTTTGCTATTTGTGCACGGATTTTTGACACGTTGTTTAACACTTGCATTGTTGTAAGATTTTGTTTTGCAAGTGTACGATCCGTAACAAGTAATAGTGGACCTAAGAGTCCGTTATCGATCCCACGAGGACTATTTTGTAGCACTTAATTTAATCTTTCTTTAACTACTATTTGACGAATGTAAATCAAAAAACAATGATTAAATGTGATTTTTATTCTAAAGACTTAAAAATGTGATTGGATTCAATGGAAAGTGATTGAGAATTCAAACAATAAATGGACGTTAGGGCGGAAAAATTTCACCTATTGGTCACCTTTACTTCATAAATCAAGATTCATAAAACCTAAGGTAGTGTTCGGTCGAATTCTTCTATTGTATTCAACTTACCCCTCTCGAGTTCTCATTGAGCCTACTTAATTAGTTTAATTTCATATCTCTATGCAAATTAAATTTAATTAAATGAAACATTGGTTCTAAGAATTCACACCCGACCGCAGCAATCAATATAGGTATCTCTACACATTATATCAATTTACCGGATTTTAACATGTGGTCTAAACAAATAATCCGCATCTCTACGCAATCATTGTTCACAAATCATCTAATCAGTGATCAAATAATTAAATGTATTAAGAACATTATTAAAATCAACACATGAAATAAAAAAGTACTAGAATCTCAATTGCATGAAATAAAGGGTTCCAAAAGATTACATTGTTCACCCTAACATGAAATTTAACTACTCATAATAATGGAAGAAAAATAGGAGATTGTCTAAGAATACATCACCGAGTTTGAAATAAAGATGTGGAAGAAAAAGTGGAATTCTTGTACCAAGATCTCCTTCCTCTTCCAATGAGTGCTTCCAATCTTCAATTCTTGGTGTTAATCTTCTTAAATTTCTCCCTTGAATCTCCCTTCTTGTTGTTTTTCTCTCCAATATGTCAAGAACGCGTGGCTTGATCCCATAGATTTTTAGTGTGCGGCTCCCCCCCTCATTTAGGTCTTCAATCCTGTGTTTATATTGTCTTGGAGTTTAGGGAAAGATTTGGAGATGAGTTGGGCCGAAAAAGAATGGTAAAAACCTAAAAAAATTACTCTCGCATGGCGGCGCCTAGGCGCTGACTTTTTGTCAAAATTTCAGCATCATGGCGCCTAGGCGCTGAGGGATAGCACCTGGGCGCTGAGGACTACTTCGGTTGCACTGGACAGCTTTCAGTATTTTTATCATAACTCTTTTGTTCGATATCTGATTGAAGTGATTCAAGATGCGTTGGAAAGACAATTCAAAGGACTACAATTTTTCTTCAGAAATCATTCTCCAATTAGATCTTTTTCTATGTCAAAAATGAGTCTAAATGTGAGATAAAAACTCCGGTGCAAAACTTTTTGGTTGGAAAATGATTTATGATCATATCTTGACTAAATTTGATCCCTTTGACACCTTCCTTTGTCCAATTGGCTTCTAGAACTCTCGGATCTTCATTTCAAGTTTCGACACGACTTTTGATTAATTGTATTTTAATCCTCGAACTTTGGATCTCTTACGTTTTGGTCATTTCATCCAATTTCGCTAGCTTTTGCCTATTTCCTTCATTTGACCTCTTTTAGCTCTAGTTTTCTCCATTTCCATCAATCTACAAAACAACACCAAAATCACTTGTCAGCATCTCTAAAATACTCTCCAAGACAGCAAAGTCATGAAATTAATGGCATAATATAATGAGTGTAAATCACTCATCAGTAATGACCCGTGGCAAAGTGTAAACTAAATTGTACACCATAGTGTACATATAGAAAGGTTTATACTGATTGAACTTTGCTATTTGTGCACGGATTTTTGACACGTTGTTTAACACTTGCATTGTCTTCAAGTGTCAATTGGATGGGAAAACTGTTTGAAATTTAAATCATCCAATAGAGTAATGTGATGTAGCAAGGTATGAACTAAAGTGTACACCATAGTGTACATGTACCAACATTCTTACCTACTGAACTTTGTTAGTCATACACTAATTTTTGACACGTTGTTCAACACTTGCATTGTTGTCAAGTGTCAATTGGATGGGAAAATTATTTGAAATTTAAAGAGTCTAATAGGGTGATGATACGTGGAAAAGTGTAAACTAAAGTGTACACTATAGCGTAATTGTAGCAAGGTCCTTACCGACTAAACTTTGTTGTTTGTACACTGATTTTTGACACGTTCTTTGACACTTGCACTATTGTCAAGTGTCAATTGGCTGAAAAAACTGTTTGAAATTTAAATTGTCCAACAGGGTAATGTCACGTGGCATAGTGTAAATTATAGTTTACACGATAGTGTATATTTAGCAAGGTTCTAATTGATTATACTTTGCTATTTGTACACTGATTTTCGGCACGTTGTTTGACACTTGCATTGTTGTCAAGTGTCAATTGGATTGGAAAACTGTTTGAAATTTAAACTGTCCAGCAGACTAATGTGACGTGGCAAAGTGTGAACTAAAGTGTACACTAAAGTGTACATGTAGCAAGGTTCTTACCGATTGAACTTTGCTATTTGTACACTGATTTTTGACACGTTGTTTGACACTTGTATTTTTGTCAAGTGCCAATTGGATGGGAAAGCTGTTTGAAATTTAAACTGTCCAACAGGGTAATGACCCGTGGAAAAGTGAAAACTAATGTGCACACCATAGTGTACATGTCGCAAGGTTCTTACCGATTGAACTTTGCTAT
Organism: Olea europaea var. sylvestris; assembly: GCF_002742605.1. Classification (NCBI taxonomy): domain Eukaryota; kingdom Viridiplantae; phylum Streptophyta; class Magnoliopsida; order Lamiales; family Oleaceae; genus Olea; species Olea europaea. Next base: position 266,040 of record NW_019236598.1, read on the forward strand.
ATGTACACTAATTTTTGATGCATTGTTAGACACTTACATTGATGTCAAGTGTTAATTTGATGGAATAACAATTTGAATTTAGACTGTCCAACCGGGTAATGTCACGTTAAAAAGTGTAAACTAAAGTGTACACTATAGTGTAAATGTAGCAAGGTTCCTACTGATTGAACTTTGCTATTTGTACACTAATTTTTGACATGTTGTTTGAAATTTGCATTGGTGTCAAGTGTCAATTAAATGGAAAAACTGTTTGAAATTTAAACTATCCAATAGGGTAATGACACGTGGCAAAGTGTAAACTAAAGTGTACATGTCGCAAGGTTCTTATCGATTGAACGTTGCTATTTGTACACTAATTTTTGATAGGTTGTTTGACACTTGCATTATAGTCAAGTGTCAATTGGCTGGGAAAACCATTTGAAATTTAAATTGTTCAAGAGGGTAATGTCACGTGGCAAAGTGTAAACTAAAGTGAGTACACCATAGTGTACATGTACCAAAGTTCCTTTCGATTGAACTTTGTTATTTGTACACTAATTTTTGACAGGTTGTTTGACAGTTGCATTGTTGTCAAGTGTCAATTAGTTGGGAAAACTGTTTGAAATTTAAATTATCCAACAGGGTAATGTCACGTGGTAAAGTGTAAACTAAAGTGTACACCATAGTGTACATGTAGCGAGGTCCTTACCGATTGAACTTTGCTATTTTTCACGAATTTTTGACACGTTGTTTAACATTTACATTGTTGTCATGTGTCAATTGGATGGGAAACTAAAGTGTACACCATAGTGTACATGTCACAAGGTTCTTACCGATTGAACTTTGCGGTTTGTATACTGATTTTTGACACGTCGTTTGACACTTACATTGTTGTCAAGTATCAATTCGATGGGATAATAGTTTGAAATTTAAAATGTCCAACAGGGTAACATCACATGGAAAAGTGTAAACTAAAGTGTACAGAACAATGTACATGTGGCAAGGTTCTTACCGATTGAACTTTGCTATTTGTACAGTGATTTTTGACACGTTGTTTGACACTTGCATTGTTGTCAGGTGTCATTTTTATGGGATGACTGTTTGAAATTTAAACTGTTCAGCATGGCATTGTGACATGGCAAAGTGTAAACTAAAGTGTACACCATAGTGTACATGTAGCAAGGTTCTTACCTATTGAACTTTGCTATTTATACACTGATTTTTGAAATGTTGTTTGACACTTGCATTATTGTCAAGCATCAATTGGATGGGAAAACTATTTCAAATTTAAACTATCCAACATGGCAATGCCGCGTGGCAAATTGTAAACTAAAGTGTACACCACAGTGTATGTGCGGCAAGGTTCTTACCGATTGAACTTTGCTATTTGTAAACTGATTTTTGACACATTGTTTAACACTGGCATTGTTGTCAAGTGTCAATTGGATGAGAAAACTGCTTGAAATTTAAACTGTCCAACAGGGTAATGTCACATGGGAAAGTGTAAACCGTAGTGTACATGTAGCAAGGTCCTTACCGATTGAACTTTACAATTTGTATACTAATTTTTGACACGTTGTTAGACAGTTGCATTGTTGTCAAGTGTTAATTGGATCGGATAACAGTTTGAATTTGAACTTTCCAGCAGGGTAATGTCACGTTGTAAAGTGTAAACTAAAGTGTACACTATAGTGTAAATGCTGTAAGGTTCTTACCCATTGAAATTTGCTATTTGTACAATGATTTTTGACATGTTGCTTGACACTTGCATTATTGTCAAGTGTCAATTGAATAGGAAAATTATTTGAAATTTAAACTGTCCAACAGGGTAATGACACGTGGTAAAGTGTATACTAAAGTGTACATCACAGTGTACATGTGGCAAGGTTCTTACCGATTGAATGTTGCTATTTGTACGCTGATTTTTGACAGGTTGTTTGACACTTGAATTGTTATCAAGTGTCAATTGGATGGAAAAACCATTTAAAATTTAAATTGTGCAAGAGGGTAATGTCATGTGGCAAAGTGTAAACTAACGTGAGTACACCATAGCGTACATGTAGCAAGGTTCTTGTCGATTGAACTTTGTTATTTGTACACTGATTTTTAACATGTTGTTTGACACTTGCATTGTTGTCAAGTGTCAATTGGTTGGGAAAACTGTTTGTAATTTAAATTGTCCAATAAGGTAATGTCACGTGGCAAAGTGTAAACCATAGTGTACATGTAGCGAGGTCCTTACCGATTGAACTTTGCTATTTTTACACAAAGTTTTGACACGTTGTTTGACATTTACATTGTTGTCAGTTCTCAATTCGATGGGAAACAAAAGTGTACACCATAGTGTACATGTCGCAAGGTTCTTACCGATTGAACTTTGTTGTTTGTACAATGATTTTTGACACGTCGTTTGATACTTGCATTGTTGTTAAGTGCCAATTGGATGGGATAACAGTTTGAGATTTAAACTGTCCAACAGGGTAACGTCACGTGGAAAAGTGTAAACAAAAGTGTACACCAAAGTGTACATGTGGCATGGTTCTTACCGATTGAACTTTACTATTTTTACACTAATTTTTGACACGTTATTTGACACTTGCATTGTTGTCAAGTGTCAATTATATGGGAAAACTATTTGAAATTTAAACTGTTCAGCAGGGCATTGTGACATGGCAAAGTGTAAACTAAAGTGTACACCATAGTGTACATGTAGCAAGGTTCTTACCGATTGAACTTTGCTATTTATACACTGATTTTTGAAATGTTGTTTGACACTTGAATTGTTGTCAAGCATCAATTGGATGGAAAAACTGTTTGAAATTTAAACTATCCAACAAGGTAATGTCACGTGGCAAAGTGTAAACTAAAGTGTACATCACAGTGTACATGCAGCAAGGTTCTTATCGATTGAGCTTTCCTATTTGTAAACTAATTTTTAACACATTGTTTGACACTTGGATTGTTGTCAAAGGTCAATTGGATGGGAAAACTGTTTGAAATTTAAACTATCCAACAGGGTAATGTCACATGGGAAAGTGTAAACCGTAGTGTTTATATAGCAAGGTCCTTACCGATTGAACTTTACTATTTACACACTGATTTTCGACAAGTTGTTAGACACTTGCATTGTTGTCAAGTCTCAATAGGATGGGAAAAATGTTTGAAATTTAAACTCTCCAACAGGGTAATGTCACGTGGTAAAGTGTAAACTGAAGTGTACACCATAGTGTACATGTAGCAAGGTCCTTACCGATTGAACTTTGCTATTTGTAAACTGATTTTTGACACGTCGTTCGACACTTGCATTATTGTCAAGTATCAATTAGATGGGAAAACTGTTTGAAATTTAAACTGTCCAGCAAGGTAGTCTCACGTGGCAAAGTGAAAATGAAAGAGCACACCGTAGTGTACATGTCGCAAGGTTCTTACCGATTGAACTTTCTACTTGTAAACCGATTTTTGACACGTTGTTTGACACTTGCATTGCTGTCAAGTGTTAGTTGAATGGGAAAATTGTTTGAAATCTAAATTGGCCAACAAGGTAATGTCATGTGGTAAAGTGTAAACTAAAGTGTGCACCATTGTGTACATGTGGCATGGTCCTTACCGATTGAACTTTGCTACTTATACACTGATTTTGGACACTTTGTTTGACACTTGCATTGTTGTCAAGTGTTAATTGGGTGGGAAAACTATTTAAAATTTAAACAACCCAACAATGTAATGTAACGTTACAAAGTGTAAACTAAAGTGTACACCATAGTGTACATGTAGCAAGGTCCTTACCGATTGAACTTTCCTATTTGTACACTGATTTTCGGCACGTTGCTTGACAGTTGCATTGTTGTCAAGTGTCAATTGGACGGGAAATTTTTTTGAAATTTAAGCTGTCCAACAGGGTAATGTCATGTAGCAAATGGGAAATGTACATGTAGAAAGCTTCTTATCGATTGAACTTTGTTATTTGTACACTGATTTTTGACAGGTTGTTTGACACTTATATTGTTACCAAGTGTTAACTGGATGGGAAGACTGCACAAAATTTAAACTGTCCAACTGGGTAATGTCACGTGGCGAAGTGTAAACTAAAGTGTACACCGTAGTTTACATTTAGGAAGGTCTTACCGATTGAACTTTACTATTTGTCCACTGATTTTTGATACATTGTTTGGCACTTGCATTGTTGTCAAGTGTCAATTGGATAGGAAAATAGTTTGAAATTTAAACTATCCAGTAGGGTAATGTCGCTTGGCAAAATGTAAACTAAAGTGTAAACCATAGTGTACATGTAGCAAGGTCCTTACCGATTGAACTTTACTATTTGTACACTGATTTTTGACATGTTGTTTGACACTTGCATTGTTGTCAAGTATCAATCACATGAAAAAATTGTTTGAAATTTAAATTTTCCAACTGGGTAATGTCATGTGGTAAAGTGTAAACCAAAGTGTACACCATAGTGTACATGTAGCAAGGTCCTTACCGATTGAACTTTACTATTTGTACACTGATTTTTGACATGTTGTTTGACACTTGCATTGTTGTCAAGTATCAATCACATGAAAAAATTGTTTGAAATTTAAATTTTCCAACTGGGTAATGTCATGTGGTAAAGTGTAAACCAAAGTGTACACCATAGTGTACATGTAGCAAAGTTCTTACCGATTGAAATTTGCTATTTGTACACTACTTTTTGACACGTTGTATGACAATTGCATTGTTATCAAGTGTCAATTGGATGGGAAAACTATTTGAAATTTCAACTGTCCAACAGGGTTATGTCACGTGGTAGAGTATAAACTAAAGTGTACACCACGATGTACATGTGGCAAGGTTCTTACCGATTGTACTTTGCTAGTTGTACACTAATTTTTGTCACGTTGTTTGATACTTGCATTGTTGTCAGGTGTCAATTAGATGGGAAAACTATTTGAAATTTAAACTATCCAACAAGGTAATGTAACGTGACAAAGTGTAAACTAAAGTATACACCATAGTGTACATGAGGCAAGGTTCGTACCGATTGAACATTGCTATTTGTACACTGATATTCAACACATTGTTTGACACTTGCTTGTTGGCAAGTGTCAATTGGATGGATAAACTGTTTGAAATTTAAAACTGTCCAATAAAGCAACGTCACAGGGCAAAGTGTAAACTAAAGTGTACACGAGATTGTACATGTAACAAGGTTCTTACCAATTGAACTTTGCTATTTGTACACTAATTTATGGCACATTGTTTGACACTTACATTGTTGTCAGGTGTCAAATAGATGGGAAAACTGTTCAAAATTTAAACTGTCCAATAGGGTAATGTCACGTGGAAAAGTGTAAACTAAAGTGTACATGTGGCAAGGTCCATACCAATTGAACTTTGCTATCTGTACACTGATTTTCGACACGTTGTTCGACACTTGCATTGTTGACAGGTGTTAATTGGATGAGAAAACAGTTTGAAATTTAAAATGTCCAATAGGGTAACGTCATGTGGCAATGTGTAAACTAAAGTGTACATCATAGTGTACATGTAGCAAGCTTCTTATCGATTGAAATTTGCTATTTGTACTCTGATTTTTGACACGTTGTTTGACACTTACATTATTGTCAAGTGTCAATTGGATGGGAAAACAATTTGAAATTTAAACTGTCTAGGAGGATAGTGTCATGTGGCAAAGTGTAAACTAAAGTGTACATCGTAGTGTACGTGTCGCAAGGTTCTTACCGATTGAAGTATGCTATTTGTGCACTGATTTTTGACACGTTGCTTGACACTTGCATTGTTGTCTAGTGTCAATTGGATGGAAGATTGTTTGAAACTTAATCTGTCCAACAGAATAATGTCACGTGGCAAAGTGTAAATGTACATGTAGAAAGGTTATTACCGATTGAACTTTGCTATTTGTACACTGATTCTTGACAGGTTGTTTGACACTTGCATTGTTGTCAAGTGTCAACTGACGGGAAGACTGTACAAAATTTAAACTGTCCAACGGGGTAATGTCAAGTGAAGAAGTGTAAACTAAAGTGTACACTGTAGTGTACATTTAGGAAGGTCTTACCAATTGAACTTTGCTATTTGTCCACTGATTTTTTACACGTTGTTTGGCACTTGTGTTGTTGTCAAGTGTCAATTGGATAGGAAAACAATTTGAAATTTAAACTATCCAATAGGGTAATGTCACTTGGCAAAGTGTAAACTAAAGTGTAAACCATAGTGTACATGTAGCAAGGTCCTTACCGATTGAACTTTGCTGTTTGTACGCTAATTTTTGACATGTTATTTGACACTTGCATTGTTGATAAGTGTCAATTGGATGGAAAAACTGTTTGAAATTTAAACTATCCAACAGGGTAATGTCATGTGGTAAAGTGTAAACAAAAGTGTACACCATAGTGTACATGTAGCAAGGTTCTTACCGATTGAAATTTACTATTTGTACACTATTTTGTGACACGTTGTATGACACTTGCATTGTTGTCAACTGTCAATTGGATGGGAAAACTGTTTGAAATTTCAACAGTCCAATAGGGTTATGTCACATGGCAGAGTATAAATTGAAGTGTATACAACGATGTACATGTGGCAAGGTTCTCACCGATTGTACTTTGCTATTTTTACACTAATTTCTGTCACATTGTTTGACACTTGCATTGTTGTCAGGTGTCAATTAGACGGGAAAACTATTTGAAATTTAAATTGTCCAACAGGGTAATGTCACGTGGCAAAGTGTAAACTAAAGTATAGACCATAGTGTACATGAGGCAAGGACCATACCGATTGAACATGGCTATTTGTACACTGATTTTCGACACATTGTTTGACACTTGCATTATCGTCAAGTGTCAATTCGATGGGAAAATAGTTTGAAAGTTAAACTGTCCAAGAGGGTAACGTCACTTGGCAAAGTGTAAACTAAAGTATACACCACAGTGTACATGTAGCAAGCTTCTTATCGATTGAAATTTACTATTTGTACTCTATTTTTGACACGTTGTTTGACACTTGTATTATTGTCAAGTGTCAATTGGATGGGAAAATAGTTTGAAATTTAAACTGTCCAGCAGGGTAGTGTCATGTGGCAAAGTGTAAACTGTCCAATAGATTAATGTCATAGGGCAAAGTGTAAACTAAAGTGTACACCGTAGTGTACATGTAGCAAAGCCCTTACCGATTGAACTTTGCTATTTGCACACTGATTTTCAACACATTGTTTGACACTTGTGTTGTTGTCAAATGCCAATTGGATGGCAAAATTGTTTGAAATTTAAGTTGTCCAACAGGGTAATGTCACGTGGCAAAGTGTGAATTAAAGTGTATATGATAGTGTACATGTAGAAAGGTTCTTACCGATTGAACTTTGCTATTTGCACACTGATTTTTGACAGGTTGTTTTAACACTTGTATTGTTGTCAGGTGTCAACTGGATGGGAAGACTGCACAAAATTTAAACTGTCCAATGGGATAATGTCACGTGGCGAAGCGTAAACCAAAGTGTACACCATAGTGTACATTTAGGAAGGTCTTACCGATTGAACTTTGCTATTTGTCTACTGATTTTTGACACGTTGTTTGGCACTTGCATTGTTGTCAAGTGTCAATTGAATAGGAAAACAGTTTGAAATTTAAACTATCCAATAGGGTAATGTCACGTGGCAAAGTGTAAACTAAAGTATACACCATATTGTACATGAGGCAAGGTCCATACCGATTGAACATTGCTATTTGTACACTGATTTTCGACACATTGTTTGACACTTGCATTGTATTCAAGTGTCAATTGGATGGATAAACTGTTTGAAATTTAAAACTGTCCAATAAAGTAATGTCACAAGGTAAAGTGTAAACTAAAGTGTACACCATATTGTACATGTACCAAGGTTCTTACCAATTGAACTTTGCTGTTTGTACACTGATTTATGGCACATTGTTTGACACTTGCATTGTTGTCAGGTGTCAATTAGATGGGAAACTATTCAAAATTTAAACTGTCCAATAGGATAATGTCACGTGGAAAAGTGTAAACTAAAGTGTAACCATAGTGTACATGTGGCAAGGTCCATACCGATTGAACTTTGCTATTTGTACACTGATTTTTGACACGTTGTTTGACACTTGCATTGTTGTCAGGTGTCAATTTGATGGGAAAACAGTTTGAAATTTAAATTGTCCAACACGGTAACGTCACTTGGCAAAGTGTAAACTAAAGTATACACCACAGTGTACATGTAGTAACTTCTTATCGATTGAAATTTAATATTTGTACTCTATTTTTTGACACGTTGTTTGACACTTGTATTATTGTCAAGTGTCAATTGGATGGGAAAATAGTTTGAAATTTAAACTGTCCAACAGGGTAGTGTCATGTGGCAAAGTGTAAACTAAAGTGTACACCGTAGTGTACGTGTCCCAAGGTTCTTACCAATTGAACTTTGCTATTTGTACACTGATTTTTAACTCATTTCACACTTGCATTGTCGATAAGTGTCAATTGGAGGGGAAATCAGTTTGAAATTTAAACTGTCCTACAGGGCAATGTCATGTGGCAAAGTGTAAATTAAAGTATACACCGTAGTGCACATGTAGCAAGGTTCTTACCGATTGTACTTTGCTATTTGTACACTAATTTTTGACACATTGTTTGACACTTGCATTGTTGTCAAGTGTCAATTGGATGGGAAAATTATTTGAAATTTAAATTGTCCGATAGGGTAATATCGCGTGGCGAAGAGTAAACTATAGTGTATACCATAGTGTACATGTAGCAAGGTCCTTACCGATTGAACTTTGCTGTTTGTACACTGATTTTAAACATGTTGTTTGCTACTTGTATTGTTGTCAAGTGTCAATTTGATGGAAAAACTATTTGAAATTTAAACTGTCCAATAGATTTTTTTTTTTTTTTTTTTTTTTTGGGAAAAAAAATCCCACCACC